>NC_045966.1:30520899-30820899 GCF_010909765.2 Amblyraja radiata | reverse complement strand
TTAGCAGCACAACATTAACAATCTCCAATCTTCATCCAGTACCTCACCTGTGCCCAATGGTGATTCATATATCGCAGCCAGGATTGCTCCAAATTCTTCTTTAGCTCCCCACCGTGTCCCTGGAAATATCAGATGCAGCCAAGGAGATTTATCACCTACACACGTTAATCTCCTCCTTGACTGTAATATGGACTGTCCTCAACACATCTCCATTATCTTTCCCAGGTTCACTGGTCTTCATATCTTTCTCTGTGGTTAAAGCAGAAGAAAAATATTCATTGAGGACCTTTCCCATCTCTTGCAGCCCTACTTTGGATTCTGACATTACCTAATCTCTCTATAATTATCCTCTTTCATATAATCTATATACTATTAAAAGTTTCATCTTGTATGTGTGTGTGTGTCTGTATGTGTGTGTTTTTCTACCTTCGTCAAAACGCTACATGGTAGCGCTTAAATCTTTACATATTCTGACTCATATTTTTCCCCTCCACACAGTTATCAGGTTCACTTAAGATTTCATCCTATGATTCAAGTTTTTTAAAAAAAGGCACAAATAACAGTTATCACACACAGCCTTTTTCCAGGACTTTCAAATGATGATGTCACAATGCCACTCACAGTGCACCAATCACAATGGCTTCTCAAGCTGCCCTTTTTTCCAGGAGCTTCCAGTGATGATAATCACTATGGGCTCTCAGGATGCCGAGTGCCACACCCCCTGCCCCCTCCCACTCCCCCCCCGCATTATTCACACCCCTGCCACCACCTCACCCCACCAGGGTATTCACACACCCCGCCCCTTCCCCCCCGGGTTATTCATGATTAAAGTTAAAACACCTTTTAAAACACCAGCTTCCAGTGACGTCACAATGCCCCCCCCCCCCCCCCCCCCCCCCATCCCCCCCAACGGTAAGTGAAACAAAATATTCCACCATCTTCCAGTGACGTCAGGGGAGGGCCTCATTTCAAAAACAGCTTCAACAGTTCCCCAATGCACACCGTTGGGGGAGCAGACTCAACGGGTTCGCACTTGGTTTGGTAAACATATAAAATCTGATTAGATTCTCCTTCATCTTATCTGCCAGAGGTATCTCATGTCTCCTTTTTCCTCTCCTAATTTCCTTCTTAAGTATGTTCCTCAGTCTCCTATGCTCCCCCAGAGATACACTTGATCCCAGCTGCCCATATCTGATCCATGCTTCAATCTTTTCCTGACCAGAGCCTCAATTGGTTTCATCATACAGTTCCTTACTCCTACCTGCCTTGTCTTCAATCTAACAAGTACATGCATACCTTAAATTCTCAAAATTAGACTTTTAAAACATCCCACTTTCATCCCACTTTCCTTATACCTTTGTCTACAAAAAACCTACTCCAATAAACTTTTGCAAATTCCAGTCTAACGCTGTCAATGTTCGTGTTTCCCCAATTTAGAACTTTAACGCAGTCTGGCCCTGTTCTTATCCATAACTATATTCAAGTTAATTTAATTGTGGTTGCTGATCCCAAAAGGTTTATCCACTAATACTTCAGTCACTTGCTCTGCCCAATTCCCAAAAAGGTTAAGCTTTGCACTCTTCCTTGTAGGGCCCTCACACATTGTCTGAACACACTTTGCGCTCCATCCAAGCCTTATGTCCGTCCGAATCATTTATGGGAAAATTAAAGTTCCCTTCTATGGGAAACCTATTTGTCTCACAGTGGCAATCTCATGGCATATTTTTACGTTGAATTCCCAATGACTACTCCTATAGTATTATCCCAACAAGAAGATCATTCTCTTTTTATTTCCCAGCTCCACCCATATGGGTTCCCTGGATGATCCTTCAGTAATGTCATCTCTGACTACTGCCAATCATCCTCCTTAATCAATAAAGCAACTCATCCTCCTCTTTTACCCCCTCCTCTATCTCACCAGCAGCACCTGCACTTTGAACATTAAGCTGCCAGTCTTGACCCTCCATTAGCCAGGTTTCTGCAATGGCCATGACATCCCAAATGTGCACACTTATCCATCCACCTTACCTGTCAGACCTCCATTGAAATAAATGGAATTCAATTCAGCAGTCTTTCTCGCTCCCATCTATGCTCCTACTTATCCTGCCTATTGACTTTTCTGTAATTGTTTTCTTTACTGACTTCTAGTCTCCCACCTCATTTGCTTTTGTATTAGATTCCATCTCCCGGCCATTCTGATTGAAACCCTCATGAGTAGCACGAGCAAACCTGCCTGGCAGGATAATGGTCCCTTTCCAGTTCAGGTATAACCCATCCCTCTTGTACAGATCACAACTGCCCCAGATGAGATCCATCGGCTCAAACGTCTGAATCCCTGCCCCTTGAAACAATTGTCTTCCTCTTCTTACACTCACTTGGCACTTGGAGTAATCCGGAGTTCTCTATCCTTGAGAAAACCTCATCCCTGTTCCCACATAATGCATTTGTGCCAATGTGATCAATTACCTTTGGCTGCTCACCTTTCCCCTGAAGAATGTTCTGCATTCTGAACACTGGTGCCAGGGAGACACCACACCACCCAGGAATCTCATTTGCTGCCACAGAATCTCCTGTCTCTCCCCTAACTAATGAGTCTCCTATCACTGTGGCTCTGAGTGTCCTCACACTTCCCCGCTGTGCCTCTGAGCCTGGCCTAGTGCCACAGACTTGACTGCTGCTGTTGCTCTCCTCTGAAAGGTCATTCTCCCCAACAGTATCCAACAGGGTGGAATGTTTTGGAGGGGATTCTTGCATTCTGGTCACAGGGGATTCCTGTACTCTCTGTACTTCCTTTCTTGATAGTCACCCATCCACTTTCTCCTTGCACCTTAGGTGTGGTCACCTCACTATAACCCCTATCTATGACACACTCATTCTCCCGGACGATCCTGTGATTGTCCAGTCACAGCTCCTGTCCCCTTTCATGGTCAGTCAGGAGCTGCAGTTGGATGCACTTCCTACTGATGAAGTTTTAGGTGAAAAATTTCATGTTGTTGCATGCTAAATGTTTTAAGTGTTTTACAATATTTTTTCTTCTATTTTACGTGGCACAGTGGTCCAATTGGTAGAGCTAATGCCTCACAGTGTAGTGACCTGGGATTGATCCTGATCTCGGGTATTGTCTGTGCAGAGTTTGCATGTTCTCCTTGTGACCACGAGGATTTCCTCCGGGTGCTCCAGTTTCCTCCCACATCCAGAAGATGTGCGGGTTTGTAGGTTAATTGGCTTCTGTAAGTTGTACCTAGCGTGTGGGTAAATGTTGTCCCTAGCGTATGGGTGAACGTTGGTCGCTGTGGATTTGGTTGGCCGAAGGACCTGTTTCCACATTGTATCTCTAAACTAAACCTGACCTTCAGACATTTCCCTATATTTGGCCTCTGTTAATTACCCCTAATGTGTAGGGAGTGGATGAGAAAGTGGGATAACATAGAACTAGTGTGTGAACAAGTGATCGATGGTCGGTGTGCACTGAGTAGACTGAAAGTCCTGTTTCTATGCTGTATCACTGAATTAAACAACAAAACCAATAGGCCTCTGAAAATTGCCTCTAGTGTGTAGGGAGTGAATGTGAAAATAAGATAACAGAACTAGTGTGAATGGGTGATCAATGTTCGGTGTGGAATCGCTGGGCCAAAGAACATGTTTCCATGCTGTATCTCTGACCTGAACTGAAGTTAAATCATTTTTGAATGTTATATATTTTCTTTTCTTTAGTCTAGTGATGGCCTGGAGAGACTGCTGACCAGAGGGAATAGACCCCACTGGGGCTGGCATGGGCCAGCTCCTCATGCCAGCAGGATCCATCACTAATCAGCATTTTGGATCCACCCTTATATTGCTATGGAAGGAATCGACTATGAATAAGAGAACTAGCATAGCAATTGACAGAGCAGCAGCCCCGGCAGGACATAAGCTATGAAGCTGCATCTGTGGCTGGGAAAAGATAACATCAGAGAAGGGTCTCAAGATCCACCAGGGCAGGGAAAAGTGCCTGGGAGAGCTTGGTGTGGGGCCTCGCATTGACCATTACCTTCTAAGAGGTGGGCCAAATCAGTCGAGTGAAGCCCAGTGGCAGGTTAATCACCACAGTCCACAGGGTATCAGCACCCCAGGCGAAGCTTAACCAAGTACTGTCCCACCAACGGACACGAGTCCAGAGCCCAACCAGCCACAGTCAGCGGTAGTGAGAAAGATGGAAAGGAAAAAAGCAGAATGGAGCAGCCACTGGCTGTGGCTGAAGAGAAAAGATGCTGTCAGGGCTGCCATGTGACCATCTAGAGGCTAACCATAAGATACACACCCAGGGCTGATCACCCTGCGGTGGGCCTGCCTCGACTGAGGGTGTCTTGTGATAAAAGGCCGAAACACCCAGTGATGTTGAGGTACACAACTGAAGATGTGTCTGATTGGCAGTAAATTATCTAGTGGTCACCCCCAAGTTGTGGTGAAGAACCTTAGGGATTGTAACATCCAGTCCTACTAATCAATTTGGTCTATGTAGTTTGATATTTTCTGAATTCAATATAATTTATAATTATACTACTAGCTATGCCAGAGGCATAGTTTACATATCTGTTAAAGATTTGTTTAGTAGTTCCGTGGGCAAGCATTGTTCTGCTCCCACCAATTCCCCACTTCCTGGGAGGGTAATCGTGATGCAGGGTCTTGCCAATGAGGAGGTGGCCAGCTTCTTCCTGTGAGTTCCTTTTGACAGATACCAACAAGGGAATTTTGAATTTTATATCAAGAGCATATGTGAGGCAAAACAACTTGTTTCTCCTTGCCAAATCTAGGCAATTGTGATTCTGAAGCCAGCCCTCTGAGTAAATATGAAAGTCTAAAGAATAAGTGACATCTATCATTGTTAAATGGTAAAGTGGACATTATGTATTGGCTGCCTATTCAGTGTTTTGTTTCCAGTTGGTCCAATTACAGTGCCCTCCATAATGTTTGGGACAAAGACACAACTTTTATTTATTTGCCTCTGTAATCCACAATTTGAGATTTGCAATAGAAAAAAAAATCACAAAGTTAAAGTGAACATTGTCAGATTTTATTTAAGGCCATTTTAATACATTTTGGTTTCACCATGTAGAAATTACAGCTGTGTTTATATAGTCCCCCCCATTTCAGGGCACCATAATGTTTGGAACCCATGGCTTCACAGGTGTTTGTAATAGCTCAGGTGTGTTTAATTGCCTCCTTAATGCAGGTATAAGAGAGCTCTCAGCACCATTGGAAACTTTTATTGCTGTTTATCAACATGAGGACCAAAGTTGAGCCAATCAAAGTCAAAGAAGCCATTATGAGACTGAGAAACAAGAATAAAACTGTTAGAGACATCAGCCAAACCGGCTTACCAAAATCAACTGTTTGGAACATCATTAAGAAGAGAGCACTGGTGAGCTTACTAATCGCAAAGGGACTGGTAGGCCAAAGAAGACATCCACAGCTGAATTATCTCTATAATAAAGAAAAATCCCCAAACACCTGTCCAACAGATCAGAAACACTGTTCAGGAGTCAGGTGTGGATTTGTCAATGACCACTGTCCACAGAAGGCTTTATGAACAGAAATACAGAGGCTACTCTGCAAGATGCAAACCACTGATTAGCCACAAAATTAGGATGGCCAGGTTACAGTTTGCAATAAGTACTTAAAAGAGCAACTACAGTTCTGGAAAAAGATCTTGTGGACAGATGAGATGAAGATTAACTTATATCAGAGTGATGGCAAGAGCAAAGTATGGAGGTGAGAAGGAACTGCCCAAGATCCAAAGCATACCACCTCATCTGTGAAACACGGTGGTGGGGGTGTTGTGGCCTGGGCATGTCTGGCTGCTGAAGGTACTGGCTCACTTATCTTCATTGATGATACAACTACTGATGGTAGTAGCATAATGAATTCTGAAGTGTATAGACACATCCTATCTGCTCAAGTTCAAACAAATGCCTCAAAACTCATTAGCCAGCAGTTCATTCTACAGCAAGACAATGATCCCAAACATACTGCTAAAGCAACAAAGGAGTTTTTCAAAGCAAGAAAATTGTCCATTTTTGAGTGACTAAGTCAATCACCTGATCTGATCTCAATTGAGCATGACTTTTATATGATGAAGAGAAGACTGAGGGGGACTAGCCCCTAAAACAAGCAAGCTATAGATGGCTGCAATACCGGCCTGATAGAGCATCACCAGAGAAGACACCCAGCAACTGGTGATGTCCAAGAATCGCAAACTTCAAGAAGTCATTGCATGCAAAGGATATGCAACAAAATACTAAACATGACTACTTTCATTTACATGACATTGCTGTGTCCCAAATATTATGGTGCCCTGAAATGGGGGACCATGTACAGTATAAACACTGATGTCATTTCTACATGGTGAAATCAAAATGTATAAAAATGGCCTTTATTAAAATCTGACAATGTGCACTTTCACTATCACTTATCAGACTCTTCCTGTTTTTCCCCCTGACAACACCTGGAATTGGTTTTTACTCAGAATATCACCTGTCCATTCCCTCCACAGATGCTGCCTGACCAACTGAGTTCTTCCAGCACTTTGTGCTTTGCTCAACACTGTTCTCAACTTTCTTTTATGCCATGGAATTAACCACCTTGACCTTTTGCTGATTCAATCATATCATTACAATCATTATTGGTAAAACTAAGCATAGATTTTGAGATCAATGTCTCACAAAAATTGCAATATTTTTTCTTTAATTAGAGATGAAAAATGCAAGCTAAAGGAAGGCAAAGTCTTGAGAATGAAAGGTAGGCAAAGGTGCCGGAGAAACTCAGCGGGTGAGGCAGGGACGGTATGGAGCAAAGGAAATAGGCAACATTTCGGGCCGAAACCCTTCTTCAGACTTGCAAAATAAATATTGGTTGTCTTGAACATGAAATATTGGTTGTCTTGAACATGAATAATCATTAGTTGATCAATCAAGCATCACATTTTGATATTAAATACCCTCCCAGAAGTCAATTGTTAAGAACAAGTGAAAAGTAAAATCCTGCAGATGTACAAATGAATTAAATGTCGGAATTAAATGTAACATCTCCAAGTTTGCAGATGGTGCAAAGATGGGTGGCAGTATGAACTGTGAGGAAGATGCTATGAGGCTGCACGGCGACTTAGATAGGTTGGGTGAGTGGGCAGATGCATGGTAAATGCAGTATAATGTGGATAAATGTGAGGTTATCCACTTTGGTGGCAAGAACAAGATGGCAGATTATTATCTGAATGGTGTCAGATTCGGAAAAGGGGTGGTGCAACTGGGTGTCTTTGTACATCAGTCATTGAAAGTAAGCATGCAGGTAGAGCAGGCAGTAAAGAAAGTAAATGGCATGTTGGCCTTCGTAGCAAGAGGATTTGAGTATAGGAGCAAGGAGGTCCTATTGCAGTTTTACAGGGCCCTGGTGAGACCACATCTCGAGTATTGTGTACAGTTTTGGTCTCCTAATTTGAGGAAGGACATTCTTGCTATTGAGGAAGTGCAGGGTAGTTTACCAGGTTAATTCCTGGGATGGTGGAACTGACATAAGATGAAAGAATGGAGCGACTGGACTTATATCCACTGGAATTTAGAAAGATACAGATACAAGATACAGATACAAATATACAAGGAATTTATTAGCCAAGGATGTAAGAACATACAAGAAATTTGATTTGCCATATGGTCATACCAAAAAAGCATGAAGACAATCAACTACATAAAAATTAAGCTCCTGCGATTTATCTTCTTCCCCCCTTTTCTCCTGCGGTTGGAGCTCCCGAAGTTGCTCCTTGACAAAGGGATCGCATGCTCCACGATGTTAAGTCTGCAGGCTTCCAAGGTTGGAGCTCCTAAAAGTCGATCCTCAGCAAAGGGACCGCCAGCTCCATGATGTTAGGCCGCAGTGCGGACGCAGATACAATACGGAAAAAGTTTTCCTCCGTCGAGGAAAGAGATAAAAAAAAGTCCCCCCCCCCCCCCCCCCCCCACATAATACAAAACTAAAGATACATGAAAATATACATTTAACAACAAACTAAAAACAACAAAATAAGGAAAGGACAAGACAGACTGTTAGCGAGGCTGCCATTGTAAGAAAAATGAGAGGGGATCTTATAGAATCATATAAAACTCTTAAGGGGCTGTCTCACTGTATGAGCTAATTCAAGAGTTCTCCCGAGTTACCCCTGATTCGAACTCGGAGAATTACGGTAATAACCGCTCGTAGGTACTCGGGGCTCTCGTGGACATTTTTCAACATGTTGAAAAATCTTCACGAGTCTTCACGAGCTTACCACGTTTCCCAAGTACCTGCAGTTAGCGTTACGAGCCACTAAGAGCCGTCCCGAGCTCCGACGTACCCGTTACGTACATTCTACGTGCTTGCCACGAGTTTGATTTTTTTTTACACTCGGGAGAGCTCTTGAATTAGCTCGTGCAATGGGACAGTCCCTTTAAATGCAGGGAAAATGTTCCCAATGTTGGTGAAGACCAGAACCAGGGGTCACAGTTTCAGAATAAGAGATACGCTATTGAGGACTGAGATGAAGAAAATCATTTTTACCTGGAGAGTTGTGAATCTGTGGAATTCTCTGCCACAGAAGGCAGTGGAGGCCAATTCACTGGATGTTTTCAAGAGAGAGTTAGATATAGCTCTTAGGGCTAATGGAATCAAGGAATATGGGGAGAAAGCAGGAACGGATTATTGATTTTGAACGATCAGCCATGATCATATTGAATGGCGATGCTGGCTCGAAGGGCCGAATGGCCTACTCCTGGACCTAAAGTATTTTCTATGTCACTATAATTTCACTGCGCGTTTGCACTTCGTGCATGTGACAATAAGCATTGAACCATTAATAATAGAGCCCAAAATTGTGACAAAATATCTCTGGTTCACTGGTCTAGATTTCTCCATTCACAATCATGCTGAGGTTTTGAACAATACCTTCGATATTAGGAGTTGAATATGGAAACCAAGCACTGATCTGAACTACATGAATGTATTAATTATAGAACCAATACCTGTACTTAGAAATATTAATAAAATACTAATAACAGAGGTAATGGCCCCGCAGTCGTTTTTCTTCAAACCTCCCACCCCAAAGAAAAGAAAATGATGTGTAATGGATTGAGCATGTATAGAAATCAAGTTGAAACATCAAATGGTAAAATTTGATGCCAGCTAAGTACTTGTTTACTTTTAATTAGAGGAATCAGTGTGATTGAAAAGTTCCTGATTACAGTGTTTAGTGTGCCAAATGAGCTCTTCTGTCTGCCTCACAAGCACCCAAGAAGCTCTGAGGTAAAACATAACAAATGTACACAGTTAACACAAAATACAAGCACTGTGGGTGGCCTGCAGGCGTAGAGTTAAAGATGAACTACACCTCTGGTGAGTTTCTTTCCTAACAACTCCTTCATGATGATTGCAGGCTATGTGTCCTGCCTCCACTGGCATCCTAGGTTCAAAATGAACAGAGGCAATAAAAATCAGAGAATAAATTAGATTAATTCCCTCATTTAGACACAGACATAGAGCATTGAAAAGTAGATGCAGGGGTTTGGCCATTTGGCCCTTCGAGCCAGCACCGCCATTCAATATGATCATGGCTGATCATCCAAAATCAGTACCCCAATCCTGCTTTTCCCTCATTGATTCCATTAGCCCTAAGAGCTAAATCTAACTCTCTCTTGAAACCATCAACTCCCTTTTCTCATGCTCCCCCATCTACTTTCTTCCTGTACCTTAGGCATGGCCACCTTACTATAACTTCTATTTATGAAGCTTTCATTCTTCAAGACAATCCTGAGGTCATCCAGTCACAGCTCCAGTTCCCTGAAGTGGTCTATAAGGGGTTGCACCTGGACGCAATTCCCACAGCTGTAGTCATCAGGGACACCAGCAGTTTTTCTGACTTGCAGGAGTAACCTGTCCCACTTAGGAAACCTGAACGGAAACCTCTGGAGACTTTGCGCCCCACCCAAGGTTTCCGTGCAGTTCCCGGAGGTTGCAGGTAGTGGAAGCAGGTAGGGAGACTAACAAAAACCTCCGGGAACCTTCGGGAACCGCACGGAAACCTTGGGTGGGGCACAAAGTCTCCAGAGGTTTCCGTTCAGGTTTCCTAAGTGGGACAGGGGCATAACATTGCACCATTCTACCTGCCTTCACCTCTGCACCAACACCAAGAGGAAAAATAACACATGCACACAAGAAACAGTCCCCCTTTGCTTTACCTCCTGTCCCCCTCTGCTCAGCCTTTTCTGTCTCCTTGCTGAACTCTTGATCCAAAGCCTCAAATTTACCCTCTATGCAGTATTTCCCCTCTATGCAGTATTTTACCTCTACACAGCCTCTCTCCCAAACAGCTGCTCCAATATGCTTTGCCTTCTTTTTTTAGGCTGCTCAATTAACCAATTTTGATCACTCAACCAATCCAACGTCAAGCTTTTGAAATATCCCGCTGCTGCTCTGAAACTGAAATAGACAGACTCAAACGGAGGGGAAGCACGATGGTGCAGGCTGGTGGTACGGTGGCACAGCAGTTGAGTTGCTGCCTTTTATGCCCCTGTCCCACTTAGGAAACCTGAACGGAAACCTCTGGAGACTTTGCGCCCCACCCAAGGTTTCCATGCGGTTCACGGAGGTTCCCGGAGGTTTTTGTCAATCTCCCTACCTGCTTCCACTACCGGCAACCACCTGCAACCTCTGGGAACCGCACGGAAACCTTGGGTGGGGCGCAAAGTCTCCAGAGGTTTCCGTTCAGGTTTCCTAAATGGGACAGGGGCATAACTGATTCTGACTGTGGTTACTGCCTGTACAGAATTTGTACAAGGAAACAGCCTTCTACTTCTGGTGCTTGACCTACTGAGAGTTTCAAGCATATTCTCGTTTCATTTCTCTTTCAAAAACCTGATACAATGTATTCCATATTTTAACTGCACTTTGTTGAAAAAAAATCCTAACCTCTTAACACCAACTTTAATTTGCTCACTTATGGACCACACCCAAGTAAATGGGGTTATTTTAGATTAGGCACCATGGGTGGCATGAATGCATTTGGGTGAAGGGCCTGTTACTGAGCTCTATGAATCACTGATACCATGTCCGTAACACTTCATGAACTTATTAACATTTAAAAACTCTGTATTATTATTCCTTTCAGCTTTGCTCACTTCTAATTGGAGCAATTTTATTGTTTCAAGTTTCTTCTCGTGACTCTAAATTATCATCACTGCTGTTGACTACATCATGTATGAAGTACATGTATACATTTTGATGTACATGAGCATCATTAGGGTCAAGTCCATAGTTCCCTGAAAGTAGTGACGGAAGTAGGTAGAGTGCTAAAGAAAGTGTGTGAAATGCTTGGCTTCAAAGTTTGGGGCATTGAGTATGAGATTCAAAAATTCATACTGCAGTTTTAGAAATCTGCCTTGACTGCATTCAGAGTATTGTGTGCAGTTCTGGCTGCCCCATTTCAGGAAGAATGTAGAGGAATTGTAGAGGGTGCAGAAAAGGTTTATCATGATGCTGTCTAGAATAGCGAGTATTAGCTATGTGGGGTGTTTGGAGGAACTCACTGAAGTTGGAGAAACGTAGATTGTATTCTCTGGAGCATTGGGGGCTGACCTAATCAAAGTTAATAAAATAATGAGAGCATGGATAGAGTAGACTGTCAGAACCTTTTTCCCAGAAAAGATTAGCAGGAATAGCTTTAAGGTGAGAGGAGGTACATTTAATGAAGATGTGGTGGGCAAGTTTTGTACATTGAGTGGTAGATGCTGGAACGTGCTGCCAAGGCTGGTGATGGCAGCAGATACAACAATGGCATATAAGAGGCATTTAGACAGGTGCATGGATATGCTGGCAATGAAGCGGTATGGATCCTGTGCAGGAAGAGGAAATTAGCTTAATTTAGCATTATGTTTGGCAGAGACATTGTGGGCTGAAGGGCCAATTCCGTGCTGTACTGTTTCATGTTCTATGTTCGATGTGTTTCACTGTAGTTCTGAGCAGCATCTACACATGTCTGTGTGCATCATTTCAGTTCTTTTTTACTGTAGATTGCCAACTGAGTTGGATCTTAGCTATGCTCTCTTCTTTATTCAATGACAGAAAGCAAGTTAATGCAAGAGAAATATTAAGCCTAAAAGTGAAATGATTAATTGAAAACCACAGATATTTTTTTCTTCCTTCTAATCAAGTTCCTGTTCCAGCAGAACTGACATCAAGAAGTTGTAGTGATGGGAATATTTGGGAAAATTGTTTGACTGTTGGTGAAAATATAAAGAACTTGATATTGGCTCAAATTCCCATTAAATGCTTCCCGATTATTGTTTCCATCAAACTCAGTTCTGCTGCAAGGCTTTTTTAGTCTAGTTTAGAGACACAGAGTGGAAACAGGCCCAGTGTCCCACTGAGTCCGTGCCGACCAAAGATCACCCGCACACTAGTTCTAGTCATACACTCTCGAGACAATTTACAGAAGCCAATTAACTTACAAACCTGCACGTCTTTGCCATGTGGGAGGGAACCGGAGCATCCGGTAAAACCGTTGTCACAGGCAGCACCCGTAGTCAGGATCAAACCTGGGTCTCTTGCACTGTATATCAGCAACTCTACTGTTGCACCACTGGGCTAAAATGTTAACACTGTTTTCTTTCTACAGTTTTTACCTGACCTGCTGAGTAATTCCAGTACTATCTGATTTTATTACAGATGACCAGCATCAGCAGTTTTTTTTGGCGAGTTTAATGGGCAGCTGAACATATAATGTAGTCAATATTAGGAAGAATTACTCTCATCAAAATCTCATGGCTTTGTGGTGTAAGACTTTAGAAAATTCTCAGACTGGCCTTGAGGAAGACTTCAATTATAATTACCAACTGTGACAACATTCAAAGAGTTTAATTACCCTGCATAATAAATCAAATCTTTTCCCCTCACATGTAAAAGGAGAAAATCAGAGTGAGTGAGGTAACATGATATACATATATTACCTGTTAATATTAGTACGGACCGATTGGCAAGGACCCCACTTGCCCAGTCTTATTGTCAAGGAATATCCTGCTAATGCTATGGGGAAGAAACTAAAACAAAGGAACAAGTCTAAAAGCCAACACCCTTTTCTGTGGTTTTAAGGTTATTTCATTGGATGCTGGCCAATGCATCCATCACAGTCTTCTTTGTTTCTCTATTAGGTGACATAATAACAAGGTGCGGCAAAAGTTCCGTATTCCAGAACCAAATTTGAAATCTGATGGTTCCTGGGAACAGGGAAGAAAATGGAAAAAATTAAACTAAAATTACAGAGTGTTTTCAGCCCCATGCAGGTTATAAAAATAGGGAGGTATTTGTCCTCAGACTGGCAGTGGCAAATGAATGAAACAGGAGCTGAAAATGAAGGAACTGCAGGAGTTGGAGCTGAAATAAAAAACAGAAAATTCCAGAAACACTCAATGCATAAAGCAACATCTGTGGAAAGGGGAAAGGGTCGGAAGGTTGCTCAAAGCGAAACGGAAACTTTTTTTTCCACACAGAGACTACCTGAGCTACTGAATGGTTCCTGCATTTCCTGCTTTTATTTCATGCTAGAGTAATCTCTGTGTGCTGTACTCCAGTCAGTCTAAAGAAGAGACGTAACCCAAAACATTACCTGTCCATGTTCTCCAGTGATTCTGCCTGACCTGCTGAGTTACTCCAGTTCTGTCTTTTTTTCTCTGCACTTTTAAAGGTTGGTTTTAATCAACCCAAAATTTGGAAGTGCGGTTTAATCAAAATAATGTTATTACAGTATATCACATATTTAACATTAATGGTCCTTGGGCAATTTAAGTGTGAAATTTCTGGTAGAACTGTGAAATCTGTGTGTTTTGATGGGAAATTAGGACTGCATGCACCCCTTTTTGGTTGCTGTGAATGGAAATTGTATCATGTAGGATGAATTATAAATACATTTTGTGTACACATTTATTTCCCCAGATGACATATATCACAACCTCCAGGGTTGTACAGTGATGATGAATACAATTCCTGCCGTTGAAGAGGGACAAACTCCAGCTAATGCCCTTACATACAACATTCAGCACAGGAACAGGTGCTTCGGCCTGTAATGTCCATGCCGAAAATGAAATTAATCTCCTCTACCTGTATATGATCCATATCACTCCATTCCTTGCATATCCAAATGCCTATCTAAAAATCTCTTAAATGCCACTGTCATATTTGCTTCCATCACCAACTCTGGCAGCGTGATACAGGCACCCACCACACTCTGTGTAAAAACAATTGACTTCAGCAAACCCTTTAAACATTGCCCCTCTCACCTCAAAGTTATGCCTTTGAGTCTTTGATATTTACACCCTTGGAAAAGGGTTCTGACTCTCAAGAAGGGTCTTAAAGGGTCTGAAGATGGGTCTTGACCCGAAATGTCACCCATTCCTTCTTTCCAGAGATGCTGCCTGTCCCGCTGAGCATTTTGTGTCTCTCTTCTGACTCAATCCTATCTATGCTCCTCATAATTTTATACACTTCTATTTGGTATCCCCTCAAACTCCGATGCTCCAGAGAAAACAATTCTCTCCTTGCAGCTAATACCTCTATTCACAGGTATAACATGCAAACTCCACACAGACAGCACCTGAGATCAGTACTGAAACCAAGTCTCTGATACTGTGCCACCACAATGTAAGGCCTTTTTGCCATTCCGTAACGTAAACCCAGAAGCTGTGCAAAAACCTACTGGAAATCTTGCTTATGCAATATGTAGGAAGGAACTACAGATGCTGGTTTAAACCGAAGAAAGGTACAAAAAGTTGGAGTAACTCAGTGGGTTTGACAGCATTTCTGGAGAAAAGGAATGGGTGCTTATGCAATTTATGTGAAGCAATAATAAATTGCTTGATTTCATAATATTAATCCTTTAAATGAATAGAATTATCCGCGTTTTTGTGTGAATGGCAACAAATGAATATTCTGTATTATATATTCACACATATTCTGAATGAAGTATATTTGAATAAAAAAATGAATCAGTAGCATCATGGGGAGTAACAACATTTTAATTCCTTTTTTTTCCTGCTCCTAGAAGGCAGGTTGGATTTGTTTCATTCTCAAGCCACAGTATGAATGCAAATGATGTTGATGTTGATTTGAAAGATTGGTGGTAACCCTTACTGGAAGTGAACTGAATTAACCTTTTCAGGGACACAGATCAGAAAACCAGGATGTCTCAGTATCTGCATGGTGTGGCAATTCAACTTCCTCAGCTTGAGTTTAGCAACCCTTACATTGGCACAGTACTGAATGGAAGCTGTATTTCAAAGCAAATTCTAATGACAAGAATAAAACACAGCAATAATGTAACTCACAGGATCTCAATAGGTCTTCCTATTAAAAGCAACCAACATTATTCATTCAGATGTTAGCATACATGGATGAAAGAAACGTTTTCCAAAATGATCAGTGTTAAAAATAGCTTATATTATCAAAGTGGTTTCTTAACTGGAGCATAAAGTACAAACTTTGGAGTTTTGAGTGGCCTTAAAAAGAACAGAAAAGTTGCTGCAAACAACAACTATTTATCCAAGTTAAAATAAAGCTTCCAAAATGCCTTTAGCATTTGATGGCTTCCTTACTGTTTGGATCCTTTTGGAGTGAGGAGTCCCCAGCGGAGCTAATTGACTGCTTTTATAAGAAGCTACAGAAATGATCCCTATCTTTACTCCTGTCATGTGTGACTGTGGAGAGCAGACAGACCCATTCATTGTTTTCACTTACAAATGAATCAATAAAAACGCACCACTGGGTGTCACTGAAGTGGCTAAATGCAGTCTCTGAGTTTGGAGCTGGTTAATAATACAAACTTTGAAGTGAAAATTCTCCTAATGAGTGGACTTGCTGTGGGAAGCGATTAAGTGTCACAAACAAACAAAGCAATTTGATGGAACCTTTGCACTGTTTCACAGGATGCAATTGTTGATAGACTCCTCAATAGTGACCGGAGTGAATCCTGAGGCCAATTCCTGCCGAGAAGGACAGCACCCTACAGAGTATGGGAATATGACCCATCCCCTATTACTTATCCTAAGTTTAAAATCACTTACATGACCTGATGATCTGTTTATACAGTAAGGCCACATTTATACTTCACTTTGCAAACTGAAGTACTTTCCACTCCAGGCAAACCAATGTAACAAAGTCATAAAGTGACTTGCACAGGGAGTTTCCTGTATTCCAAATGATTTCCTGTATCCATCAATTTGTTTGGCCCGTGATTGTTTTCAGATTCTGGTTTGTGTCCTGCTGTGTTTTGTGGGGTGTTGCAATAAGCATGATGACATTTTAGGGAAGTTCAATGAATAATGAGGCAAAGGAACTCCATTTAAGCTTCTGTGGTTGCACTTTATAACAAATTATGAAAATTGTTAACACAATTTGCACAGGCATAATACAAACTTAATTTCCAAAATGGGGTGCTATTCAAGCAGGCAATGCATTTTTTTGGAGTCTAATGAAAGCCCTGAAAGGACCATTAGGCACCCAGTGGAGGTCAGTAAGGGAGATCACCAAGATACTTTATCCACAAACCACCCGTTCATTTCACGCCCTCTTACCAAAGACCAGCAGGCAGAGAGATCATGCCGATTTGCAAGAACTATGGGTTTTCCCCATGGTCTTGAGTACCATATAGAATCATAGAGTTACACAGCATGGAAATAGGCCCTTCAGCCCAACTTGTCTCTGCCGACCAAGGAATCTACCTGACCTAATCCCATTTTCCTAATTTTGTCCCTTATCACTCTACCTTTTCTATTCTAGATGTATTTTTAACATTATAATTGTGCTAGCCTCTCGAGTTTCCTCTAGTAGTTCATTACATGTACCCACCATCCTATCTGCGAACATATTGGCCCTCAGGACCCTATTCAATTTTACCCCTCTCATTTTAAACCCACACCCTCTATAGTTTTAGATTCTCTTAGTCAGCAAAACAAACATTATCCATGCCTCTTTTGATTTGATATACTTTTATAAAGTCACCCCTCAGCCTCCTGTGTTCGAGGGGAAAAGAGAATCAGCATATCCAGCCTCTTCTTATAATTCTAGCCCTCCTAATCCAAATGCATTTTAGCTTAATGGCATCCTTCCTATATCTGAGCAACTAGAATGGAATCCAAAACTCCAAGTGTGGTCTCAGCAATGAGTTGTATAGTTGTAACATGACGCCTCAACTCCTGTATTTAATGCCCTGGATGATGAATGCAGGAGTGCCAAATGCCTTCTTCACCTCCTTGACTACCTGTGTTTCCACTTTCAAGGAAATATATCTCTGTTACTTGAGATCTCGCTGTTCTACAACACTCTGACAAGACTCTAACATTCTCTGTGTAAGACCTGCCCTGATTTAATTTAGCAAAATGCAACATTTTTTCACATAGAAATTCCATGTGATATTCATTGACTAGTTGATCCAGAGCTCATTGTAATATACTGCATCAACAACTAATTGCAAGCACCATACAACCAATAGAAGTGTTGCATCAGATATGAATATTGTTCTGTCAATGAGCATCTGGTGTGTGATGATCATTGGAGATTCTTGTGGGACAACAATCAAAGATACAACATTTTTGTAGATACAGTTTATTGTGTCAGCTGCATCTGTGCTACTATGCTACTCACTGTGCTACACAGAAATAATCGACTAAGCTAGTGAGCCCAATCTTCCAAATCTTTCCATGAAAAACATGCCCAAGTGCAGGTCCAAATACTTCAACACAATCCTTCACTAACAATTCCACAGATTAGATTCCTTTTTATTGAACAGTCTAGCAAAAATAAATGCCAACAAAAAGTAAATATTTCATGTCAAAATTATAAATGAATTCCATATAACCATATAACCATATAACAATTACAGCACGGAAACAGGCCATCTCGGCCCTACAAGTCCGTGCCAAACAACTTTTTTCCCTTAGTCCCACCTGCCTGCACTCATACCATAACCCTCCATTCCCTTCTCATCCATATGCCTATCCAATTTATTTTTAAATGATACCAACGAACCTGCCGCCACCACTTCCACTGGAAGCTCATTCCACACCGCTACCACTCTCTGAGTAAAGAAGTTCCCCCTCATGTTACCCCTAAACTTCTGTCCCTTAATTCTGAAGTCATGTCCTCTTGTTTGAATCTTCCCTATTCTCAAAGGGAAAAGCTTGTCCACATCAACTCTGTCTATCCCTCTCATCATTTTAAAGACCTCTATCAAGTCCCCCCTTAACCTTCTGCGCTCCAGAGAATAAAGACCTAACTTATTCAACCTATCTCTGTAACTTAGTTGTTGAAACCCAGGCAACATTCTAGTAAATCTCCTCTGTACTCTCTCTATTTTGTTGACATCCTTCCTATAATTGGGCGACCAAAATTGTACACCATACTCCAGATTTGGTCTCACCAATGCCTTGTACAATTTTAACATTACATCCCAGCTTCTATACTCAATGCTCTGATTTATAAAGGCCAGCACACCAAAAGCTTTCTTTACCACCCTATCTACATGAGATTCCACCTTTAAGGAACTATGCATGGTTATTCCCAGATCTCTCTGTTCAACTGTATTCTTCAATTCCCTACCATTTACCATGTACGTCCTATTTTGATTTGTCCTGCCAAGGTGTAGCACCTCACATTTATCAGCATTAAACTCCATCTGCCATTTTTCAGCCCATTTTTCCAAATGGCCTAAATCACTCTGTAGACTTTGGAAATCCTCTTCATTATCCATATAGAATCTTGATATCATCTGCATACTTACTAATCCAATTTACCACCCCTTCATCCAGATCATTGATGTACATGACAAACAACAAAGGACCCAACACAGATCCCTGAGGCACCCAACTAGTCACCTGCCTCCAACCCGACAAACAGCCATCCACCATTACCCTCTGGCTTCTCCCATTCAGCCACTGTTGAATCCATCTTGCTATTCCTGCATTTATACCCAACAGTTGAACCTTCTTAACCAACCTTCCATGAGGAACCTTGTCAAAGGCCTTACTGAAGTCCATATAGACAACATCCACTGCTTTACCCTCGTCAATTTCCCTAGTAACCTCTTCAAAAAATTCAAGAAGATTAGTCAAACATGACCTTCCAGGCACAAATCCATGTTGACTGTTCCTAATCAGACCCTGTTTATCCAGATGCTTATATATATTATCTCTAAGTATCTTTTCCATTAATTTGCCCACCACTGAAGTCAAACTAACAGGTCTATAATTGCTAGGTTTACTCTTAGAACCCTTTTTAAACAATGGAACAACATGTGCAGTACGCCAATCTTCGGGGACTATTCCCGTTTCTAATGACATTTGAAATATTTCTGTCATAGCCCCGGCTATTTCTACACTAACTTCCCTCAATGTCCTAGGGAATATCCTGTCAGGACCTGGAGTCTTATCCACTTTTATATTTTTCAAAAGTGTCTGTACTTCTTTTACTTTGAAACTCATAGTATCCATAGCTACTCTACTAGTTTCCCTTACCTCACATAATTCAATATCCTTCTCCTTGGTGAATACCGAAGAAAAGAAATTGTTCAATATCTCCCCCATCTCTTTTGGCTCTGCAGATAGCTGTCCACTCTGTCTCTCCAATGGACCAATTTTATCCCTCGTTATCCTTTTGCTATTAATATAGCTGTAGAAACCCTTTGGATTTACTTTCACCTTACAGCAACCTCATATCTTCTTTTAGCTTTTCTAATTTCTTTCTTAAGATTCTTTTTACATTCCTTATACTCCTCAAGCACCTCATTTACTTCATGCTGCCTATAATTATTGTAGATCTCCCTCTTTTTTCGAACAAGATGTCCAATTTCCCTTGAAAACCAGGGCTCTTTCCAATTTTTACTGTTTCCTTTCAACCGAACAGGAACATAAAGATTCTGTACTCTTAAAATTTCCCCTTTAAATGTCCTCCATTTCTCTTCTACATCTTTCCCATAAAACAAAATGTCCCCGTTCACTCCTTTTAAATCATCTCGCATCTCATCAAAGTTAGCCTTTCTCCAATCAAAAATCTCAACCCTAGGTCCAGTTCTGACCCTCTCCATAATTATATTGAAACTAATGGTATTGTGATCACTGGACCCGAAGTGCTCCCCAACGCATACCTCCGCCACCTGTCCCGTCTCATTTCCTAACAGGAGGTCCAGCACTGCCCCTCCTCTAGTAGGTACCTCTATGTATTGCTGCAAAAAACTATCCTGCACACATTTTACAAACTCCAAACCATCCAGCCCATTTACAGAATATGTTTCCCAGTCTATGTGTGGAAAGTTGAAATCTCCCACAATCACTACCTTGTGCTTACTACTAATATCTGCTATCTCCTTACATATTTGCTCTTCCAATTCTCGTTCCCCAAGGGGTCTATAATACACCCCTATAAGTGTAGCTACACCTTTCCCACTTCTCAGTTCCACCCAAATAGCCTCCCTAGATGAGCCCTCCAATCTATCCTGCCAAAGCACTGCTGTAATATCTTCCCTGACTAGCAATGCAACACCTCCACTTCTTGCCCCTCCAATTCTATCACACCTGAAGCAACGAAATCCTGGAATATTTAGTTTCCAAATGGAGAGCAAACAAGGGAAGAAATAGAACCTTTTTTCGCCTTCCATCACAATGAGGAATGTGGAGGAGTCACTGTGGTGGATGTTTATGTTAAAATGTATTTTGTGTGTTCTGTTGCTTTTTATTTGTACGTCTGACTTGGCAATTGAAATTTCACTTATATTGCAAAACATATTTCGCTAATAAAGTATTATTGTGATTGTGATTGTGACTGATTGTGATTAATGTTCCCCTGCAATCATACTTAACTTCTTGGGTGCAAGGAGCTTCAATCCGGATCATCTACAAAATCCTGGTCCTCACCTACAAAGCCCTCAACCACTTGGCCCCCCCTTATCTCACTGACCTCCTCTCCCCCTACCAACGGTCCCTCAGATCCATTTCAGCCGGTCTCCTCTCCATTCTGAAATCCAACCTCTGCACTTTTGGAGACAGAGCCTTCTCCAGGGCAGCTCCCAGGCTCTGGAACTCCCTCCCACAATTGATCCGAACTTCTGAGTCCCTCACCATCTTCCAGTCCCGCCTCAAGTCCCATCTCTTCACCTCTGCATACCCTTAGTCCCATGTCCCCCTCCCCTTTGCATCTCTGTCTTACTGCTCTATTTTGTTTTGTTCTTGACTCACCATGTAAAGCGACTTTGAGTCCTTGAAAAGCGCTATACAAATAAAATGTATTATTATTATTATAAGGATGATTTGCTTCCATTCCATGTCTTTGGATTCTGAGCTCACAGCTGAGGCAAATGCTGAACCTGCAGACGTCACAAAATGAGGCAGGAATTTCTAGATGGGAACTATATACCTGCATATAGGTATACATACATGGGCAGATATGTAGTGGGGATGTGTGCTCCATTGCACTCTCAACACTGGGTCCCGTGTGCTCTAAATGCATGCCATTGAGGTTTGGGGAGATGAGCGTCAGATCTGCAAAAGATGTGGCCTGCCTATTGAGACTGGTTGGATGTTGCATGATGCATTTAGAGCTTCAGTACTGGAGAAATTGGCCCAGGAGAGAGCACCAATACCAATGCTCATATTCTCCCAATGAATTTGGAGGAGCTTGTTAAGAAAATATCAATGATAGCTCTCTGGTCCTTTGAGGTGCCTGCTGTAGGTAGTCTATATTTCACAATCAGACAGGAGGCTGGGGGTCTTTGCGGCATGATATACTTTGAGATGTGTTTCGTTTAGTTTAGAGATACAGAGATACAGCGTGGAAACAGCCCTTTTGGCCTACTGAGCCTGCGCCAACCAGTGATCCTCGCATATTATCGCCATCCTACACACATTATGGACAATTTACTTGTTTTTAACCGCCAGGCCTATTAACCTACAAACCTGTACATCTTTGGAGTGTGGGAGGAAACCGAAGATCTCGGAGAAAACTCATATGGTCATGGGGAGAACATACAAACTACGTACAGACAGCGCCCATAGTCGGGATTGAACCCGGGTCTCTGATGCTGAAAGTGCTGTAAAGCAGCAACTCTACTGCTGCGACACCGTGCCGCCGTGTGAGGCTTAAGATCTTAAAAAGGGGTTTGAAAGCGGATGGCAAATTTCATCATCACTGTCTTTCTTCGCTGAGAGGTGGCCCTTGAGTTATGGGGAGTTTTCTAGGATCTTATCATGGATTTTTATTGTCAAATGGTGGCTATATACTGTGGGTTTAGATTGGTAGGAAAATCTCTGAGTTGTGAATGTTAGGTGGAAGAGTCATTTTGTCATATGCTTCAAAGAAGGAGTTGACATTGATTTGGAGCTTGGTACAAGCATTAGCTGCAGCTTGCAGGTCAATGACTGAATTTGGGTGACTGGTTCTGAAGTCAAGGCATCATAGCTTGAATAGTTTCCCATTTGACCTATAGATTAGCTGTGGCTCCAGTGGAAAGCATGATGGAGTGTTCAGGCATTGAAGCAGCCTTGCTTTACACCATTCGGCAATGGAACTGAGTCCATTGACAGTGTTTGCAGGATGGTTGGAATTGAAAGGTGTCAAAGACTGCAGGATTATCTAGATAGACTAACTCAAGTGGATCTGGACTTGAAACTGCCTGCTACATGGGCACGCCATCTTAGTGTTGATAGCAGTGATGCAGGCTGACTGGTTGACAGACAGCAATGAAAGCACTGCCAAAGAGGTTAGCGGAAGGAGGAACCTTGTCTTCCCGAGATTACAGCAAGATCCTACTTTGTGTAGCCACTGCAGCTCCCTTGGGGTTGTACTGCAACAATCTTTGTAATTTGTTCATGGGTAGATTGCCAGACTCATCAGGGAAGCCCCTCTGTACATTTTAATACTCAGCCATGTGAAGGCAATGGTGTGACGTTCTCCTGCTATGTATGCATTGCTGCTGTCTGTGTTGCAATGGAATCTGCAATAACTGCCATAACATGTGGCAAGGTGTTGGGTCAAGTTGTATAATTTAGGTTCGGTTCACCTTCCATGTTGGCTCTAGATTCTGTACTGGTATTGGTTTGTTATTGTCACTTGCGATGTGGTGAAAAACTTTATCCAGGCAAATCATACCATACATGAGTGCATCAGGAAGTACAAAAGAAAATAAATAAATAAAGTGCAGAATGAGAAAGAGCAGACACAAGAAAAGTTTAAGGGCAGAAAAGAAGTAGAATGGAAGATTGTGAATTCATTTGAGTGTCTTTCAACAGTGGGGAAGATACTATTCTCGGTATGTATTTTCAAGCTTTTGTATCTTCAGCCCAATGGGAGAGGGGAGAAGAGAGAATGACCGGGGTATGAGTGGTCCTTTGCTGCTTTCCCGAGGAAGCTTGAAATATATTCACAGTCGATGGGGGGAGGCTGATTTGCTTGATGGACTGGGCTATATTCACAACACTCTGTAATTTCTCGCAGTCTTGGGCAGAGCAGTTGCCATATCAAGCTGTGATGCAGCTGGATAGGATGCTTTCTATGGTGCATCTGTAGAAATATGTTGGAAACATTCTAACTTTCCATAGCCATCTGAGGAAGTAAAGGCACTGGTCGATGACCAGCTCCCTCTGTCAAAGCACCTTGCCAAGCTGGTGGTAGATTCTTCCATGATTCTTCACAGCCAACCAAAAGAATTCAGCATCAATTTCACTGTTTTATTTATTATGAATTCCGAGTAGTTCTCTTCAAAATCGTCATCTGCATCCAGTTCCCCAGAACTCATGCACAAACTCATCCTCTGCTTTGTAATTGGTGGAGAGACAGTTGTGCTATTAAGAATGGCATCATACTGAGAGAGGACAGCAGGTTTTATGCTAGGTTAATATGCAAAAACTTCAATGCTTTGGTGAGCTGCAGCTACCAACCCGAGATGCTGAGCAGAGTCTGTGGTCTAACTGTATGAAACAGGAAAAATCTGTGATCTCAGGTAACTTTTAATTGATTTCTAACCAGAAACTTCAAGCACAATGTGGCCTTTAGTATGAGGCAACAGATGTAAGCTCTTTTGTCTATTAAATATTTTTGGCATAAAATCTAAAAGCAGAAAAAATAATAATATACCACCTTCAAAATGTGCTCCACCAAACCCACATGGCTCCCATCAAACAACGATAATATTATAAATGTTGCATTACTTTGAGATAGATTTCAATTTAGCCCCAGGCATACAACTACTGATGTGGAGTGACTGCCTGCTATAGAAACTGCCTGAAACAATGAAATCAATGGAAGTTAAGATTGGGCGGTTTCTGTAATGGGCAAGCGGTTGAAAATCTATCCTTTTATCTCTTTATATTTGCTTATGTCTCATTTACACTCTGATTTAATGCCTTAGAGCAGCTCAATGTATGGCTGATGCTGCAAATTGAATGGAACTTTGCTGTTCTTCTTTGAAAAACTCCAGTCATAATTACTTTATTTTCATGCATGTGTAATAGATCTAACCAGAGGTGGGTCCGATTAAAACCAGTACCAATTCGTCACAAGTAATTTGATTGTGAAATGGTGATCAGGTTTCATTCATGTGGGCCTGCACAATTTACATGGACATGCTCAAAACTGTGAATGTGTTAAGTTCTAGGACTTGGGTTCACATCCAGTCTAGACTGCTGGAATGAAGACATCTTTTTATATTTTTTGCTTCATTTCATCCAGCTTGAGGAGAAGTTCATATACTATTGTTTTTTTAATTCAGAGCAAAGAACTGGTCTCCCTGCATTTGCTGGTCGATACTTTAACATCACCCTTCTGGAGAATATGTGTTGAATCACCTCTTTCATATTTGTTTTTTTTCATGTTGACTTTTTTTCTCGAAAATTAAAATTGTTCATATTTTTGTGTGTGCACTGTGACTGAATATGAAATGGAACTGATTTATCCATAAATGTCGAGGCTATTATTACAGTGGGATGATTTTTAGGATACTTCTGTAAGGAATTTTAACATTTACCCATAATATGACAGTATTGTCCCATAATACAATAATAGACAATAGACAATAGGTGCAGGAGTAGGCCATTCGGCCCTTCGAGCCAGCACCGCCAGTCAATGATGGCTGATCATCCCTAATCAGTAACCCGTTCCTGCCTTCTCCCCATATCCCCATATCCATTATTTTTAAGAGCCCTATCTAGCTCTCTCTTGAAAGTATCCAGAGAATCGGCCTCCACTGCCCTCAGAGGCAGAAAATTCCACAGACTCACAACTCTCTGTGTGAAATAGTGTTTCCTCATCTCCGTTCTAAATGGCTTACCCCTTATTCTTAAAATGTGGCCCCCGGTTCTGGACTCCCCCAGCATCGGGGACATGTTTCCTGCTTCTAGCGTGTCCAAACCCTTAACAATCTTATATGTTTCAATAAAAACTCCTCTCATCCGTCTAAATTTCAGAGTGTACAAGCACAGCCGCTCCTTTCTCTCAGCATATGACAGTCCCGCCATCCCGGGAATTAACCTTGTAAACCTACTCTGCACTCCCTCAATAGCAAAAATGTCCTTCCTCATATTAGGGGACCAAAACTGCAAACAATACTCCAGGTGTGGTCTCGCTAGGGCCCTGTACAACTGCAGAAGGACCTCTTTGCTCCTATATTCAACTCCTCTTGTTATGAAGGCCAACATGCAATTCACTTTCTTCACTGTCTGCTCTACCTGCACGCTTACTTCATTGATTGATGAACAAGGACCCCCAAGATCCCGTTGTACCTCCCCTTTTCCTAACTTGACCCCATTTAGATAATATCTTCCTTCCTGTTTTTGCTGCCAAAGTGGATAACCTCACATTTATCCACATTAAACTGCATCTGCCATGCATCTGCCAACCTGTCCAAGTCACCCTGCATTCTCATAGCATCTTCCTCACACTTCACACTGCCACCCAGCTTTATGTCATCTGCGAATTTACTCACGTTACTTTGAATCCCTTCATCTAAATCATTGACGTATATTGTTAATAGCTGCTGTCCCAGCACCGAGCCTTGTTGTACCCCACCAGTCATTGCCTGCCATTCTGAAAGGGACCCGTTAATCCCTACTCTTAGTTTCCTGTCTGCTAACCAATTTTCCATCTATGTCAGCACTCTACCCCCAATACCATGTGCCCTAATTTTGCCCACTAATCTCCTATGTGGGACCTTATCAAATGCTTTCTGAAAATCCAGGCACACTACATCCACTGGCTCTCCCTTGTCCATTTTCCTAGTTACATCCTCAAAAAATTCCAGAAGATTAGTCAAGCATGATTTCCCCTTCGTAAATCCATGCTGACTTGGACCGATCCTGTTACTGCTATCCAAATGTGCCGCCATTTCATCTTATATAATTGACTCCAACATCTTCCCCACCACCAATGTCAGGCTAACTGGTTGATAATTCCCTGTTTTCTCTCTCCAGCCTTTCTTAAAAAGTGCGATAACATTAGCTACTCTCCAATCCACAGCAACTGATCCTGAATCTATAGAACATTTGAAAATGATCACCAATGCATCCATGATTTCTCGAGCCACTTCCTTAAGTACCCTGGGATGCAGACCATCAGGCCCTGGGAATTTATCAGCCTTCAGTCCATCAGTCCACCGACACCATTTCCTGCCCAATGTCGATTACCTTCAGTTCCTCCGTCACCCCAGATCCTCTGGCCACTAGTACATCAGGAAGATTGTTTGCGTCCTCCTGAGTGAAGACGGATCCAAAGTACTTGTTCAACTCATCTGCCATTTCCTTGTACCCCATAATAAATTCACCTTTTTCAGTCATTAAGGTTCCAACTTTGGTCTTAACTAAATTTTTCCTCTTCATATTCCTAAAGAAGCTTTTACTATCCTCCTTTACATTCTTGGCTAGCTTACCTTCGTAACGCATCTTTTCTCCCCATATTGCCTTTTCAGTTATCTTCTGTTGTTCTTTAAATATTGCCCAATCCTCTTGCTTACCGCTCATCTTTGCTACATTGTACATCTTTTATTTTTATACTGTCTCTAACATCCCTTGTCAGCCAAAGTCGCTCCTTACTCCCCTTGGAATCTTTCTTCTTCTTTGGAATGAACTGACCCTGCTCCTTCTGTATTATTCCCAGAAATACATGCCATTGTTGTTCCACTGTCATTCCTGCTAGGGTGTCTTTCCAATCAACTTTGGCCAGCTCCACCCTCATGGCTCCATAGTCCCCTTTGTTCAACTGTGACACAGACACCTCCGATTTACCCTTATCCCTCTCAAATTGCAGATTAAAACTTTCCATATTATGGAATAGTTTTACATATTCCTAATGGCTCCTTAACATCGTTCCCTTATCAAATCCGGTTCATTACACAACAATAAATCCAGAATTGCCTTCTCCCTGGTAGACTCCAATTGCCTTCTCCCCGGGAGGCTCTAAGAATCCATCACGGAGGCACTCTACAAACTCCCTTTCTTGGGGTCCAGTACCAACCTGATTTTCCCAGTCTACCTGCATGTTGAAATTTCCCATAACAAGCAGAGCATTACCTTTACGACATGCCAATTTTAATTCCTAATTTAACTTGCACCCTATATAACCATATAACAATATAACCATATAACAATTACAGCACGGAAACAGGCCATCTCGACCCTTCTAGTCCGTGCCGAACACGTATTCTCCCCTAGTCCCATACACCTGCGTTCAGACCATAACCCTCCATTCCTTTCCCGTCCATATAACTATCCAATTTATTTTTAAATGATACCAACGAACCTGCCGCCACCACTTCCACTGGAAGCTCATTCCACACAGCCACCACTCTCTGAGTAAAGAAGTTCCCCCTCATGTTACCCCTAAACTTCTGTCCCTTAATTCTCAAGTCATGTCCCCTTGTTTGAATCTTCCCTACTCTCAGTGGGAAAAGCTTATCCACGTCAACTCTGTCTATCCCTCTCATCATTTTAAAGACCTCTATCAAGTCCCCCCTTAACCTTCTGCGCTCCAAAGAATAAAGCCCTAACTTGTTCAACCTTTCTCTGTAACTTAGTTGCTGAAACCCAGGCAACATTCTAGTAAATCTCCTCTGTACTCTCTCTATTTTGTTGACATCCTTCCTATAATTAGGCGACCAAAATTGTACCCCATACTCCAGAATTGGCGTCACCAATGCCTTGTACAATTTTAACATTACATCCCAACTTCTATACTCAATGCTCTGATTTATAAAGGCCAGCACACCAAAACCATATAACAATTACAGCACGGAAACAGGCCATCTCGACCCTTCTAGTCCGTGCCGAACACATAATCTCCCCTAGTACCATATACCTGCGCTCAGACCATAACCCTCCATTCCTTTCCCATCCATATAACTATCCAATTTATTTTTAAATGATAAAAACGAACCTGCCTCCACCACCTTCACTGGAAGCTCATTCCACACAGCTACCACTCTCGGAGTAAAGAAGTTCCCCCTCATGTTACCCCTAAACTTCAGTCCCTTAATTCTCAAGTCATGTCCCCTTGTTTGAATCTTCACTACTCTGAGTGGGAAAAGCTTTTCCACGTCAACTCTGTCTATCCCTCTCATCATTTAAAAAACCTCTATCAAGTCCCCCCTTAACCTTCTGCGCTCCAAAGAATAAAGCCCTAACTTGTTCAACCTTTCTCTGTAACTTAGTTGCTGAAACCCAGGCAACATTCTAGTAAATCTCCTCTGTACTCTCTCTATTTTGTTGACATCCTTCCTATAATTAGGCGACCAAAATTGTACCCCATACTCCAGAATTGGCGTCACCAATGCCTTGTACAATTTTAACATTACATCCCAACTTCTATACTCAATGCTCTGATTTATAAAGGCCAGCACACCAAAACCATATAACAATTACAGCACGGAAACAGGCCATCTCGACCCTTCTAGTCCGTGCCGAACACATAATCTCCCCAAGTACCATATACCTGTGCTCAGACCATAACCCTCCATTCCTTTCCCATCCATATAACTATCCAATTTATTTTTAAATGATAAAAACGAACCTGCCTCCACCACCTTCACTGGAAGCTCATTCCACACAGCTACCACTCTCGGAGTAAAGAAGTTCCCCCTCATGTTACCCCTAAACTTCAGTCCCTTAATTCTCAAGTCATGTCCCCTTGTTTGAATCTTCACTACTCTGAGTGGGAAAAGCTTTTCCACGTCAACTCTGTCTATCCCTCTCATCATTTAAAAAACCTCTATCAAGTCCCCCCTTAACCTTCTGCGCTCCAAAGAATAAAGCCCTAACTTGTTCAACCTTTCTCTGTAACTTAGTTGCTGAAACCCAGGCAACATTCTAGTAAATCTCCTCTGTACTCTCTCTATTTTGTTGACATCCTTCCTATAATTAGGCGACCAAAACTGTACACCATACTCCAGAATTGGCCTCTCCAATGCCTTGTACAATTTAAACATTACATCCCAACTTCTATACTCAATGCTCTGATTTATTAAGGCCAGCACACCAAAAGCTTTCTTTACCACCCTATCTACATGAGATTCCACTTTCAGGGAACTGTGCACAGTTATTCCCAGATCCCTCTGTTCACCTACATTCTTGAATTCCCTACCATTTACCATGTACGTCCTATTTTGATTTGTCCTGCCAAGATGTAGCACCTCACACTTATCAGCATTAAACTCCATCTGCCATCTTTCAGCCCACTCTTCCAACTGGCATAAATCTCTCTGTAGACTTTGAAACTCTACTTCATTACCCGCAACCCCACCTATCTTAGTATCATCTGCATACTTACTAATCCAATTTACCACACCATCGTCCAGATCATTGATGTACATGACAAACAACAGTGGACCCAACACAGATCCCTGTGGCACCCCACTCGTCACTGGCCTCCAACCTGACAAACAACCATCCACCATTACTCTCTGGCATCTCCCATTCAGCCACTGTTGAATCCATCTTGCTACTCCACCATTAATTCCCAACCATTGAACCTTCTTAACCAACCTTCCATGAGGAACCTTGTCAAAGGCCTTACTGAAGTCCATATACACAACATCCACTGCTTTACCCTCATCAATTTCCCGAGTAACATCTTCAAAAATTCAAGAAGATTAGTTAAACATGACCTTCCAGGCACAAATCCATGTTGACTGTTCCTAATCAGACCCTATTTATCCAGATGCTTATATATATTATCTCTAAGTATTCTTTCCATTAATTTGCCCACCACTGACGTCAAACTAACAGGTCTATAATTGCTAGGTTTACTCTTAGACCCCTTTTTAAACAATGGAACAACATGCGCAGTACGCCAATCCTCCGGCACTATTCCCGTTTCTAATGACATTTGAAATATTTCTGCCATAGCCCCTGCTATTTCTACACTAACTTCCCTCAATGTCCTAGGGAATATCCTGTCCGGACCTGGAGACTTATCCACTTTTATATTTTTTCAGAAGTGTCAGTACTTCCTCTTCTTTGATCCTCATAGTTTCCATAGCTCCTCTACTTGTTTCCCTTACCTCACATAATTCAATATCCTTCTCCTTGGTGAATACCGAAGAAAAGAAACTGTTCAATATCTCCCCCATCTCTTTTGGCTCTACAGATAGTTGGCCACTCTGACTCTCTAATGGACCAATTTTATCCCTCGTTATCCTTTTGCTATTAATATAGCTGTAGAAACCCTTCGGATTTACTTTTACCTTACTTGCCAAAGCAACCTCATATCTTCTTTTAGCTTTTCTAATTTCTTTCTTAAGATTCTTTTTACATTCTTTATACTCCTCAAGCACCTCATTTACTCCATGCTGCCTATAACTATTGTAGATCTCCCTCTTTTTCCGAACCAAGTGTCCAATTTCCCTTGAAAACCATGGCTCTTTACAATTTTTACGATTTCCTTTCAACCGAACAGGGACATAAAGATTCTGTACTCTTAAAATTTCGCCTTTAAATGTACTCCATTTCTCTTCCACATCTTTCCCATAAAACAAGCTGTCCCAATTTACTCCTTTTAAATCCTTTCGCATCTCCTCAAAGTTAGCCTTTCTCCAATCAAAAATCTAAACCCTAGGTCCAGTTTTGTCCCTCTCTATAATTATATTGAAACTAATGGTATTGTGATCACTGGACCCGAACTGTTCCCCAACGCATACCTCTGCCACCTGACCCATCTCATTTCCTAACAGGAGGTCCAGTACCGCCCCTTCTCTAGCAGGTACCTCTATGTATTGTTGCAAAAAAACTATCCTGCACACATTTTACAAACTCCAACCCATCCAGCCCATTTACAGAATGTGTTTCCCAGTCTATGTGTGGAAAATTGAAATCTCCCACAATCACTACCTTGTGCTTACTACTAATATCTGCAATCTCCTTACATATTTGCTCTTCCAATTCTCGCTCCCCATTTGGCGGTCTATAATACACCCCTATAAGTGTTGCTACCCCTTTCCCATTTCTCAGTTCCACCCAAATAGCCTCCCTAGACGAGCCCTCTAATCTATCCTGCCAAAGCACTGCTGTAATATCTTCCCTGATAAGCAATGCAACACCTCCACCTCTTGCCCCTCCAATTCTATCACACCTGAAGCAACGAAATCCTGGAATATTTAGTTTCCAATCACAGCCCTCCTGCAACCATGTTTCACTGATCGCCACAACATCATACTTCCAGGTGTCAATCCAGGCTCTAAGTTCATCCACTTTTCATACAATGCTCCTAGCATTAAAATATACACATTTAAGAAACCCACCCTCTCTTATTCCCTGATTATTTTCTTTTTCTTCTCTCTCCCCTACATTTTGGGTCAGAGTGCTAGCATTCTCTGCCCCCTGCTTGGGGGTTTGTAGATATGTCCCATTAGGGTCTTTTTACCCTTACAGCTCCCTAGTTCCATCCATACTGACTCCATATCTCCTGTTTCAATGTCACACCTTGCAAGGGACTGAATTTCATTCCTCACCAACAGAGCTACCCCACCCCCTCTGCCCACCTGTCTGTCTTTTTGATAGGAGGTATAGCCTTGTATATTCAGTTCCCAGCAGCTGGCCTGCTTGCAGCTATGTCTCTGTAATTCCCACAACATCATACTTGCCAATTTCTAACTGAGCCTCAAGCTCGTCCACTTTATTTCTTGTACTTTACGCATTCATATACAACACTTTGTCTTCGGTATTCACCTCCCCTCTCACACTGCTCGCAATTGGCCCTGACCTTACTCTCTTATCCCTTCTCGAACTTCCTTCCCATTAATTCAGGAGTCTTTTGTAACTTTTTCTGTACTCACTTCCCCTTTAACTCCATCTTTATACTCCCAATTTGTCAATCCCTCCCCCCCACTATTTAGTTGAAACCCACATGTGTAGCCCATTCTTGAAGTTGGCAACAGAATATAAGGACAACCTCTTGCACTATCATGGACTTGTTTTCTAATTTTGTATCTTTGCACTTTTGGTTTTTTACATAGTCTTTCTTTACACTGTCTTGTAGAATTTGTGTGTGGAATGTATGCTTTTGTGTATTCTCTTAGTCTGCATGTGAGTGATTTTCATTGCTACTCTTGGAAATATGCTGCAAAATTGCCAACTAATTGTGGAACTCAAACTGTGCAAACAGATAATAGACAAAAAATATATAATTAATTCCATGAGAATTAAAATTTGAAATTTTAGTCTATGTGTCTCAGTGTCATGCAATATAATTTGAGAGTGAGTCAGGTCCGCATTGAGAAGCTGAGAAAGTAAGATTTTTGGTCAATAATAGGTCTGAATACAATGGGTTCAGGCATGAATTTGGAGTTGAGGCCAAGAATAGATCAACTGTTCTCATGGTGAATAGTAGACTAAGGTTGATGGGCCTTGTGAACTGCTTCAGCTCCTACTTCTTGATGTTCTTGTGAATTATGTGATGATTTCAAGTATTGATGTTGGTGATCTTCTCATGCCTTGTTAGATAGTGGGAATTCTGGTTTTGTTTTTGTCTTATTGAAGAACCTTTTGCAAAATGCTCAATTACACCTTATACAGTAGATATTACACACTACAGTCTGGGTGCACTGTTGATAGAACAAAGTGGTCAAGTGGTCTGCATTATCCTGGATCATGTCCAGGATATGGATTATCCTGGATCCTGTTGCTCAGAAGGGTAAGGAAAAGAAGAGGAGGGCAATTGTAATAGGGGACTCTATAGTCAGGGGGTCGGATAGGCGATTCTGTCGGCGCAGACAGGAGACCCGGATGGTAGTTTGCCTCCCTGGTGCCAGGGTCAGGGATGTGTCTGAACGTGTCCAAGAAATCCTGAAATGGGAGGGAGAGGAGCCTGAGGTTGTGGTACATATAGGTACCAACGACATAGGTAAAAAAAGAGAAGAGGTCCTGAAAGAAGAATTTAGGGAGTTAGGTAGAGAGTTAAGGAGAAGGACTGCAAAGATAACAATCTCAGGATTACTGCCTGTGCCACGCGACAGTGAGAGTAGGAATGGAGCGAGGTGGAGAATAAATGCGTGGATGAGGGACTGGTGCAGTGGGTATGGATTCAAGTTTCTGGATCATTGGGACCTCTTTTGGGGAAGGTGCGACCTCTACAGAAAGGACGGGTTGCACTTGAACTCGAGGGGGACCAATATCCTGGCGGGGATATTTGCAAAGGCTACTGGGGAGACTTTAAACTAGTATGGTTGGCGGGAGGGACTCAAATTAGGAAAGCTAGCAGTCAGTGTATGAGGCAGGAAGCAGAGAATGGTAGCACTCTGACCCAACATGTAGGGGAGAGAGAAGAAAAAGACAATAAACAGAGAATAAGAGAGGGTGGGTTTCTTAAATGTGTATATTTTAATGCTAGGAGCATTGTAAGAAAGGTGGATGAACTTAGAGCCTGGATTGACACCTGGAAGTATGATGTTGTGGCGATCAGTGAACCATGGTTGCAGGAGGGCTGTGATTGGAAACTAAATATTCCAGGATTTCATTGCTTCAGGTGTGATAGAATTGGAGGGGCAAGAGATGGAGGTGTTGCATTGCTTATCAGGGAAGATATTACAGCAGTGCTTTGGCAGGATAGATTAGAGGGCTCGTCTAGGGAGGCTATTTGGGTGGAACTGAGAAATGGGAAAGGGGTAGCAACACTTATAGGGGTGTATTATAGACCGCCAAATGGGGAGTGAGAATTGGAAGAGCAAATATGTAAGGAGATTGCAGATATTAGTAGTAAGCACAAGGTACTGATTGTGGGAGATTTCAATTTTCCACACATAGACTGGGAAACACATTCTGTAAATGGGCTGGATGGGTTGGGGTTTCTAAAATGTGTGCAGGATAGTTTTTTGCAGCAATACATAGAAGTACCTACTAGAGAAGGGGCGGTGCTGGACCTCCTGTTAGGAAATGAGATGGGTCAGGTTGCAGAGGTATGCGTTGGGGAACAGTTCGGGACCAGTGATCACAATACCATTAGTTTCAATATAATTATGGAGAGGGTCAGAACTGGACCTAGGGTTGAGATTTTTGATTGGAGAAAGGCTAACTTTGATGAGATGCGAAATGATTTAAAAGGAGTGAACTGGGACATTTTGTTTTATGGGAAGGATGTAGAAGAGAAATGGAGGACATTTAAAGGGGAAATTTTAAGAGTACAGAATCTTTATGTTCCTGTTCGGTTGAAAGGAAACAGTAAAAATTGGAAAGAGCCATGGTTTTCAAGGGAAATTGGACACTTGGTTCGGAAAAAGAGAGAGATCTACAATAATTATAGGCAGCATGGAGTAAATGAGGTGCTTGAGGAGTATAAAGAATGTAAAAATAATCTTAAGAAAGAAATTAGAAAAGCTAAAAGAAGATATGAGGTTGCTTTGGCAAGTAAGGTGAAAGTAAATCCAAAGGGTTTCTACAGCTATATTAATAGCAAAAGGATAACGAGGGATAAAATTGGTCCATTAGAGAGTCAGAGTGGACTGCTATCTGCAGAGCCAAAAGAGATGGGGGAGATATTGAATAATTTCTTTTCTTCGGTATTCACCAAGGAGAAGGATATTGAATTATGTGAGGTAAGGGAAACAAGTAGAGTAGCTTTGGAAACTATGAGATTCAAAGAAGAGGAAGTACTGACACTTTTGAGAAATATAAAAGTGGATAAGTCTCCAGGTCCGGACAGGGTATTCCCTAGGACATTGAGGGAAGTTAGTGTAGAAATAGCAGGGGCTATGACAGAAATATTTCAAATATCATTAGAAAGGGGAATAGTGCCGGAGGATTGGCGTACTGCGCATGTTGTTCCATTGTTTAAAAAGGGGTCTAAGAGTAAACCTAGCAATTATAGACCTGTTAGTTTGACGTCAGTGGTGGGCAAATTAATGGAAAGGATACTTAGAGATAATATATATAAGCATCTGGATAAACAGGGTCTGATTAGGAACAGTCAACATGGATTTGTGCCTGGAAGGTCATGTTTGACTAATCTTCTTGAATTTTTTGAAGAGGTTACTCGGGAAATTGATGAGGGTAAAGCAGTGGATGTTGTATATATGGACTTCAGTAAGGCCTTTGACAAGGTTCCTCATGGAAGGTTGGTTAAGAAGGTTCAATTGTTGGGTATTAATGGTGGAGTAGCAAGATGGATTCAACAGCGGCTGAATGGGAGATGCCAGAGAGTAATGGTGGATGGTTGTTTGTCAGGTTGGAGGCCAGTGACTAGTGGGGTGCCAACAAAATAGAGCGAGTACAGAGGAGATTTACTAGAATGTTGCCTGGGTTTCAGCAACTAAGTTACAGAGAAAGGTTGAACAAGTTAGGGCTTTATTCTTTGGAGCGCAGAAGGTTAAAGGGGGACTTGATAGAGGTCTTTTAAATGATGAGAGGGATAGACAGAGTTGACGTGGATAAGCTTTTCCCACTGAAAGTAGGGAAGATTCAAACAAGGGGACATGACTTGAGAATTAAGGGACAGAAGTTTAGGGGTAACATGAGGGGGAACTTCTTTACTCAGAGTGGTGGCTGTGTGGAATGAGCTTCCAGTGAAGGTGGTGGAGGCAGGTTCGTTTTTATCATTTAAAAATAAATTGGATAGTTATATGGATGGGAAAGGCATGGAGGGTTATGGTCTGAGCGCAGGTATTTGGGACTAGGGGAGAATACGTGTTCGGCACGGACTAGAAGGGTCGAGATGGCCCGTTTCCATGCTGTAATTGTTATATGGTTATATGGTTATATGTCCAGCTGGTTGAATGCTATTAGACCTAAACTGATCCTGATGAATGGAGAAGATTTTATCACACCACTGACATGTGAATACTCAGATTTTGTGGAGGCCATGTGGCTAATCACTTGTTCAGAGGACCATTGATCTATTCTTGAGATTACAGTTTAATGCAAATCCTTCAGGTTTGTTTATGGTCAATACAATCCTCCAGGGAAATGTTCTGAGGTATTTGGTGAATATTGAATATAATTAGACTTTCTCTATTTGGAGAAAGCAATTTCTGCCTCTTGGGTGACAAAAAATTGTCATTTACTACTACTCAGCCTAATCCAAAATATTGTCCTCATCTGGTTAGATGAAGGCATGGACTGTGTCCTTATTTCAGGGGAAGCAAAAAAAAAGAATATTTTATAGCAGTGAACAGCGGGATGCCCCAGTTATTTACAATATATATTAACGATTTAGATGAGGGAATTAATGCATCTGACTGCCTGCCTCTGCTCGCGCTTTGAGTGACATCACCCCTGTTATGTCTTCTGTACTTCTTGGCTTCTTAACTCTCACTTCTTTTAATTTGTCATTTAGCGTTTTTAAACTGCTGCTCAGGAAGTGCTGCGCGCCCCGCTGGGCTCCTTGAAGTTCTAGAACATGGCGGCAGTGGCGGTCATTATCGCCACGCGGGCGCGGGTGCGGGGAAGCACGATGGGAAGGTAACCATGGCGGCCATTACTCCCTCTGGGAAAGGCCGTCAATGGAGACCTGCGATTCTTCCGTCGATCGCAGGGACTCGGGGAATCGTGACGCCTTTTACTTGCTGGTGATCCCGATCCCACCTGGCGATCTCTGGCCATCATGGGGGACGACCTCCTCTCCATCACCCCCTCCCGATCATCTGTCACGCGGGTGGGTGGGCTTCCCCTTGCGGAAGCCATGATCGGCTGGCCCGCCGCCGATTTTGACCATCCTCAGATTGTTCCGGGCCTCGCTCGGGTCCACGCCAGCCGCAACCTCGCCTGGTGCCTGGTGGGGAGGTTGCTGCTCACGACCTGGGTTGGTGCTGCCTCTACCCACTCCCCCTCCTGTAGATTAGTGGCTCATGTTATGAGTCATACTTTTGTAGTTATGCCCACTAGCTTATTAGCGTCGCGGTCTACTGCTCTCTGCAGTCTGAAGTGAACTCTTAAGTGAGAGCTTGTAGTTGTTTATTCTAAATAAACAGTGTATAACCTGACATGGTGTGAGGTCTTTATTATTACAAGGACTCCAAACCAACATGGTGTTAGAAGTGGGATTCGAACCCATGCCTCCAGTTGGAGACCAGCTTCGATTTCTCTAAAATCGCATCGACTAGCAACATGCTTCAGTGCACTGACATAGAGCTCGACCGGTTCGCCTTGCTTGTGACACATTGAGAAAAATTTATGTCGTTCAATGCTCACATTAATTTGTAACTAACATAGTTGTCGGAATTTACGTAGGAGGCACTCAGGATCACGGATGGACTCTGCTGGAATTTGTTCGTTATTATCATCCACACCAGCCGGTGCAGAGTGAAATCTTCTGGCAGCATCAGTGCTAAGTGAGGGAGAACCGAGGCACGAAGAGCGGGTGCTGCATTCGGATAAGCAGCATCAATGTAGAATCTTCCTCGAACACACGCCATCGCTCTGCAAGATCAGAATCAAACACCAAAATTTCTGGCTTTCTGAGAGCAGCAAGATACCCTTACTCCATCGTAGTGGACGATATCCTCATTGCTGGGAAAATGATCGAGGAACACGGCGCCAATCTGACAAAAGAATTGAAGCGTGCCGAGGCCATCCATCTCAAACTCAACTCCAAAAAATGCAAATTCAGAATGAATGAGGTAAAATACCTAGGCCATATTTTTACCATGGACGGCCTGAAAACTAAGCCAGCGGAAACTAGTGCCATTAATGAACTCCCAGAACTCACTGACGTGCCCAGCTTGCAGAGGTTCCTTGGCATGGCGAACTATCTGAGCAAATTCTTTCCTGATTTCAGTGAAACGTCAGCCCCATTACGCCTTCTCACACACAAAGACACTACTTGGACCTGGCATGAACAACAAACGACAGCATTTGACACTCTTAAACTGAAAATGTAGGCCACCCATGCTTTAGCGTATTTTGGTCATAGACTGCCTGTTACACTTACATGTGACGCCTCACAACATGGCCTGGGCGCTGCATGCCTTCAGAATGATGGCCATAATAATAATAATAATAATAATAATAATAATAATATATCTTTTATTGTCATTGCACGTCAGTGCAACGAGATTTAGTGTGCAGCTCCACTGATGTACAAGAAAGGTAAATAAATACAATACATAAATAAGCAGGCTGAATTGATTGACGTGACCATCTGAGGGAGACTGTCCAAAGGGAGTGGGTGGGGGGGGCACTCATTAGGGCCGGTTCAGAGCCGCAATTGCTCTTGGGATAAAACTGTTCCTGAGTCTGGAGGTTCGGGCGTAGAAGGCCTTGTAACGTCTGCCGGAGGGAAGTAGTTGAAACAGACCGTGGCAGGGGTGTGATGAGTCCTTATGGATGCTGAGGGCCTTCCTGAGGCACCGCGTGTGGTAGATGCCCTCCAAGGCTGGTAGCTCTGTCCCGATGATCCGCTGCGCTCTGTTGACGACGCGCTGAAGAGCTCTCCTCTCCGCCTCCATGCAGCTGAGATACCACACAGAGATGCCATACGTTAGTATGCTCTCTGTGGTGCAGCGGTAGAACGTTGTCAGCAGCTGTTGGGGCAGACCAGTCTTTTTTAATGTCCTCAGGAAGAACAGTCGTTGCTGTGCCTTCTTGACCAGCGCGGCGGTGTTTGTGAACCATGTGAGGTCTTCTGAAATGTGAGTGCCCAGAAACTTAAAGCTGGACACTCTCTCCACACTTTCCCCGTAAATGGAGATTGGGGCGTATTCTCCAGAATGGGACCTCCTGAAGTCAATAATCAGCTCCTTGGTCTTGGAGGTGTTTAGTACCAAGTTGTTATTGGCGCACCAGTCCGCCAGGTTCTGCACCTCCGCTCTGTAGTTTGTTTCATCACCATTGGTGATCAGCCCAATCACTGTTGTGTCGTCTGCAAACTTCACGATGGTGTTGGTGTCGAATGCAGGGACACAGTCGTGAGTGAAGAGGGAGTAGAGCATGGGGCTTAGTACACAACCCTGTGGTGTGCCGGTGCTCAGGGTGATGGTGGAGGACAGGTGCGGGCCCAGTCTCACTGCCTGCGGTCGCTCCGTGAGAAAGTTCAGGATCCAAGCGCATATCGGTGAGCTGAGGCCTAGCTGGTGGAGTTTGGTGGTGAGCTTGGTGGGGATGACCGCATTGAATGCAGAGCTATAGTCAATGAAGAGCATCCTCACATACGTCCCCTGTCTGTCCAGGTGAGTCAGGACAGTGTGAAGGGCCAGAGAGATGGCATCCTCTGTCGATCTATTTGACCTGTATGCAAATTGATGGGAGTCCAGTGAGGCAGGGATGCTGGATTTAATATGAGTGAGGACCAGCCTTTCGAAGCACTTCATAGGGATTGGAGTCAGGGCAACCGGCCGGTAGTCGTTGAGGTTGGTGATTTTGGACTTTTTCGGCACCGGCACTATGGTGGCTGTTTTCAGGCACTTGGGGACCGTTGCCAGAGATAGAGATAGATTGAAGATTCTCGTGAATACCTCCGCCAGCTGTCCAGCACAGTCCTTTAATACTCTTCCCTGTACTCCATCCGGGCCTGCAGCCTTGCGTGGATTGATCCTACGCAGAGCGCACTGTACCTCCTGAGTGCTCAATGTTAAGGCCTGTCCCTCCGCTATGGCCGGGGTTATTCCACACCTGGTGGTGTTGCCAGTATCGAACCGGGCAAATAATAATAATAATAAATTTTATATTTAATGGGCGCCTTTCATACAAAATCTCAAGGACACCTTACATAGTAATCGGAATAAAAACATATAATCGGAGTAAAACAAGTAATTAAAGACATCACAATGACACGAATTAAAAACAGAATTCAATCCAAAAACAGAAAATCAAAAACACAGTGTGAAGAGAGAGCAGCGGCAACCAAATCGTGCCAGCGTCCACTCTCTCTTCACGGCAGCCATCTTGGACACAGACCTACAAGACTACAGTTAGACAAAAAAAATCATCCCCCACAGTGGATAGCACTGTGGAGGAAGGCACAATGTCCAGTCCCCACCCCATGTTCACCCCAAAGTCAGGCCTATTGGGGCCACCGCAGTTGCCTCTACGGAGGCCCGATGTCCCTGGCCGTTCTCACCGGGTGGTCTTGCCCCGGCGTCGGGAGAGTCCTTTCGGCGGCTGGGCCACCTGGAACGGCCGCTTCTTGGTTGGAGCCCGCGGCTGCCGAAGCCGACAAGGCCGCGCCGGTTTGGCGCTCCTAGGCTCCAGATGAAAAAGTCGGCGCCCCACTCTCCTCACTGCCGCCTTGCCGCCTCTCCGCACGCCGTCTCTCTGCACGCCGTCTCTCCGCTCCGCAAACCCGCAGCCCGGAGATGTTGCTTACGGCGGTCCAGCTCGCCAGAGCTCCAGCGCGGCGACCCAGGCAAGGCATCGCCCGCTCCGCTCCGCTCCAGCGCTCCAATGCAGTGCCGCCACGCAGGCCGAGGTGCTGGGTGGTTCCCGCCAAGAAACGGCGCTCCAAGCCCGCTGGTAGGCCACGACGACGGGTCGACGGGCAGCCCGGAAAAAAGGCTGCCACACCGACCAGGTAGGGACCTATAAATAAAGTAACACCTACCCCCCCCACATTAAAAGACCATATCCCCCTACAAACAAAAAAACAGGACTCACTAAAAACTAAAAAAAAAACGAATTTAAGACGGACGGCTGCTGCTAGCAGCCGTTCACCAAGATGGCTCCTCCTCCTCCAGGCAAAGAAGGTGTTTAGTTCGTTGGCCAGTGTGATATCACCGTGGGGGCAGGCGGGGCTGCTCTTGTAGTCAGTGATGTCCCTGACACCCTGCCACATGCTTCTGGTGTCCGCGGTATTGAAGTGGTCTTCTACCCTTTGCCTGTGGATGACTTTGGCCTTTTTTATGCATCTGTTCAAGTTCGACCTGGCCGCACTGTAAGCAGAAGTGTCCCTGGATTTAAAGGCGTTGTTGCGTGCCCTTAGCAGATCCTGAACCTCCTTGTTCATCCAGGGTTTCCGGTTTGGGAACATCTTTATTTGCTTGTCCACTGTGACAGTCTCCACACAGCAGTTGATGTAGGAGAGCACAGTGGCAATAAGCCTGTCACCTATGCCTCCCGCACCATGTCTGACACAGAACATGATACGCCCAAATCAAAAAGGAATTACTAGCGGTTGTTTTTGCCTGCAAAAAGTTGAACGATTTCATCTTTGGTTGCTCAGTTACAGTTCAAACCGACCACCAACCTCTTATCAGCATTTTCACTAAACCTATTCATAACTCTCCAGTGCGCCTACAACGGATGTTACTACAACTTCAAAAATATGACATCGTCCTCACCTACAAACGTGGAAAGGATATGTACCTGGCAGACACTCTTTCACGTGCACCTCGGACGACCTGCGAGGATCTACCCTCGCAGGATGACGACTTTATCGTGATGTCCGTATCCTTCATCCCTTCATCATGGATGGAGGGCTTAGTTGCCCACACTACCACCGCCAAGACCCTACGGTCCCTAACCTCTGTAATTAAGCGTGGCTGGCCAGACAAGCACTACAATGTTCCTTTGCCAGTCCAACCTTTCTTCCCTGTTCGGGACAAATTAGTGCTACAAGACGGGATTGTTTTAAAAGGACACAAGACCGTGGTTCCTGCTTCGTTGCATCACTGGTATTTCGACACTGTCCATGCAGGACACCCAGGCAAAAAGCATGTTTTACTGGCCTGGCATGGCCAAATACATCAACGACAATGTGGCAGCTTGTGCTGTGTGCAATAACATGGCACCTCATCAACAAAAGCAACCACTTCCGCCACATCCTGTACCTGCGCTCCCATGGTCTACAGTGGCAGCTGATTTATTTGAGTGGCACGGCAAGCAGAGCTCGTGGATTCGTATTCTGGGTGGTTTGACATTGATTTTCTCAGCAGTCCCACTTCCTGCTGCGTGATTTCAAAATTATCTCGTCATTTTTCAATCCATGGATCTCCAGGCAAGCTGTTGACTGACAATGGCAGCCAGTTCACCAGCCAACAATTCAGAGAGTTTGCCAGACGCTGGAATTTTCACCACATCACCAGCTGTCCTGAGAATCCGCAGTCTAATGGGTTGGCTGAACGGGCTGTCCGAAGTGCGAAACAATTTATGGGGCCAAATCTGATGTATTCCTGGATTTGCTCAACTTATCCAACATTTCCCGTGACCCTGCCTTGGGTTCCCCTGCTCAACGATTATTGTCAAGGCAGACCTGTACCCCGTTGCCCATCGCAGAACAAACGTTAATCCCACATGTCTTTCCACCTGCGGATATTCAAACCAGGTTTCGACAGAAGCGTGACATTCAAAAAATGTGGTTCAAAAAGACGAGCAGGCCTCTGCCGCCATCCCTCTCTGTCCCCCTTTCCTCTCCAGGGAGTGGTAAATATTGGGACCTATGGCCCCCCTACCTCTCTGCCCTCCCTCTCTGCCCCCCTCTCTGAACCCCCTTCCTCTCTGCCCCTCCCCCCTCTCTGCTCCCCCTCACACTCTTCCCCCCCCCCACCCTCCCTCTCTAGGGAGTGGTGAATAGTGGGACCTATGAGTGAATGGTGGAGTATTGCGTTCAGGAACCAGCCCTCCCTGTGACGCGCCCCCCCCCCACCCCTCAATCTCTACCTCCCTCCCCCCTCTCCATCTCACCACCCCCCCTCTAGCTGCGCCTGTGCAATTGGGGTTTATGCATGAGTGGATAGGGCGGAGGATGTGGTAAAAGGAGCGAATGAATAATATTAATATATTATCAAGGGGGGGTTAGTGTGTGTGTGTGTGTGTGTGTGTGTGTGTGTGTGTGTGTGTGTGTGTGTGTGTGTGTGTGTGTGTGTGTGTGTGTGTGTGTGTGTGTGTGTGTGTGATGCCGTGGGTGCCCCCCCCCCCTCCGCATCCACCGTTGAGGGGATGGGACCCAACGGGTCCGACTTGGTCTGGTATGATATAACATTCTGAAAGGATTGGACAGGCTAGATGCAGGACAAATGTTCCCGATGTTGGGGGAGTGATGGGGCTTTTTCACGGGGTGAGTTGACGCAAGATGTCACCAGAGTGAAGAGGTCGTGGTCCAGCACGAGTCTCGCACGATATAACGGGGGTAGATAAAGAGTTCCCACGGTACTCGGCATTTCTGTTATTTGTGCGAGTGACTTGTCCGTTTCCCGAGCTTTCCCGTTAAATCTTGAATGAACATCGTGAACTACACGTGACACAAATGATGTAACTTTTTTTTCACACACTATATATATCCTCCCTTGGTTGAATTGGCTCATTTGGAGACATATTTTACTGTGTATGTGGGAGACACAGATGGACTGAGCACAGTACCTCGGTCTTACTGTGTGTGGGAGAGGGGGAGAAAGAGACGTACACTCACAGAGGCAGAGTCTCTCAGCCTTGTAAGAGGGAGGGAGGGAGAGAGAGAGAGAGGCACACACAAGGTGGATGTGAAATCTCACCTGCCTGTTTCAGTGACAGACACCCGCCGCCAGTAAATGAAGACACCCCCATCTGTCTCCCCCTCCTCTCCCTCGACTCCCCCACCTTTCCCTCCCAACTCCAGTCCCGTCCTGACCCCCTGGGAAACTGAATAGAGCAACAATATAGATATAAAAACTGAATAGCGCAACATGGCAAAAACATCTCTGACACGCTTTACCCCCTTTCTTTGAGATTTTCTGGGAGCCATCTCTGCAAGTGTTCCTGTTAAAAAGATTATCCAACAATGACAATTAGGTGGGACGTCCTCGAAGGACACATGTTCCCTTGTCGATATTGAGACCACCTGTTTTACTCACCTTCTGTCCCCTCTGTCCAGCTTCCGGGTTTACCGTTCGCAGGAGTTCCCACGCGCTATATCTCTAAAATCTGAAGTTAGATAATGTCTAAAGGAACTGCAGACGCTGGTTAATGCTGGTTAATACGCACAGAAGGACACAAAATGTTGGTGTAACTCAGCAGGTAAGTCAGATCTGGGAAGAAAAACATAAAAAGCTGGAGTAAGTCAGCGGGTCAGGCAGCATCTCTGGAGAAAAAGAATAGGTGACGATTCGAATCGGAGCCCTTCTTCAGACAGCCTAATCGGAATTGAGTCTGAAGATGTGTCTCGTCCCGAAACATCAGCTTTTTTTCTCCAGAGATGCTGCTTGACTCGCTGAGTTACTCCAGCTTTTTGTGTCTGTCTTCGGTTTAAACCAGCATGTGCAATTCACTCCTTACACGGGTCTCTGTACAACATTGATTGTTAGCGTTCCGGACCCCTGGACCCGAGGACTCCGACCTGTATCTCTCAAAGAAGTACATGTGAAAAATTTCTCACGGACCATAAAAATGCGTAACCTTTCAGTAAAGTCCCTTTTAAAGTCCCTTTTAAAGATTATAGTTATTTTCTTGAATCTCATTAACATAATTCATGAATAAGTTGATGTCCATATGCGGATGCAAATCTTTATTTTTATTTATTTTAAAAATTCAATCCCACATAAGATAATTTTTACTCACCTTCTGTCCCCTCTGTCCAGCTTCCGGGTTCACCGTTCGCAGGAGTTCCCACGGTACCCGCAAGAGTTATTACGGATATCGCACTGGCCACTACGTTCATATAATGTTGCAATACTCAACCACAAGTGTACAAGTCAATCTTGGAGAAATTCAAACTTTCTTGAATTTTCTCCCGAGTGACCAAGTTACACGATGACCTGCCGTTAGCACTACGGTGGTCCACGGTGGTCCACGAATGCCGTACTGTTATCGCACGAGGTACCCACGATGTTAAACTCCGGTTAACTCTTGCGTCAAGTCGCCCCGTGAAAAGGCCGCTTGAGGATTTTTTTTTCACCGTTGCGAATCTGTGGAATTCTCTGCAACAGGAGGCAATGGAGGCCAATTCACTGGATGTTTTCAAGAAAGAGTTAGATTTAGCTCTTTGGCTAAAGGAATCAAGGGGAAAAAGCAGGAACGGGGTACTGATTTTAGATGATCATATTGAATGGCGGTGCTGTCTCGAAGGGCCGAATGGCCTACTCCTGCATCTATTTTTCTATGGTATTTTCTATGGGGTTTTTTTACTAACAATCTCAACATGTGAGGTTACAGTGGGGAAAAAAAGATCAGCATAATTTTATGATATTCCCAAAACTTTAAACATGGAGAATTTCTGATTATATTGTTTACTTCTTTGGTTACATTTTGGTTGATTTTCCTAGTCTTCTAATGTGTTCTGTTTGTAGTGCAGTTATCATTTAGTATTTGATACAGGAGGTGATCTGGTGAGTATAATGATCTGCATTTATTGTCTCTCTCTGTAGGGAAGGGAAGCCATATTGTCTGGTTGTCTTTGACAGGGAGCTGTAAATATTTCCATGTCATTCCAGTAAATTTGCTAATTCTGAATTTGTCCTGGTCTAACATAGAGAAGAGAGGTTGTAAAATAATCCCTAATCTGCATGAGCAAAAAACAATCTGTGCAGGTAATGGACAGACAATGTTTCAGATAGGAACCAGACTGAAGAAGGGTCCTGAACTGAAAAGATTTTCTGTCCATTTCCTCCATAGATGCTGCCCGATCCACTGAGTTCCTCCTGCCTTTGTTTTTTTTTTTGCTAAAGATTCCTGCATCTATAGTTTCTCATGTCTCAATATGTATGATTTCTACCAGATGTTCAATCAGTAAACTGGGGATGCGATATTGCTATTTATATCAATGAATCGCTGGAACATTTATCTGGTAAATCAGTAAATCTAGTAAACATGTGGTGCTCAGGTCAGTATCTAGTTTGAGTTTAACCTACCTGAGTACATATAGTAACAAACACATTTTCCGTTTAAACTCTGCCTGAATGCTCCGCATATGTGGGAGTTCTTGTTTATGCAATAAAAAATCCTTGAAACAAACCACCAGATAAAGCTACTATTGTTTTCCGAAAAGTGTAGGTGGCTGAATGTTTGGAGTTAAAACCCAAAGGAGCCTTAACTTGGCAGACATCTCTGTCATTTTAGAAGAGTTTTTTAATAAAAAGAATATGTTGTTTGTGTTCTCTGACTAAAACCAGCTGATTGGGTTAAATCCTCTAATTATAGTGTGTGCTGAAAATGTTAATGTTGGGCAAAATTATGTTTATGTTTTCATTATATGTTTAATGGAACTTAACTAGGTTTGAATAGAATACTATTGAATAGAATAGAAAACTATTGTTTCAGCCACTAAATACAGACAGACAGTAAGGTGCTCCATTTCATTATAATTTCAGCTTCATTCAGACAGTTGCAATTATGCTTAATACTAAACATTGAGAATTAACAATTGGCACATGGTAAGCTACTGGATCTCATCACCAGAGCCAATGTGCAGCTGCACTTTGGCGCTCAACTGTATAACAATATTTGCCTTGGAATGGCGTGTCTATCTTTTAATTAACCTAACCTATATAAACTTAATGTTATGGTGTAATATAGTATGCTACCCCTAATTGTTGAATGAATATAAACATCATATATTTTAACTCAACAGATGTGATTTTTAAAAAGAAACTTAAAGGGTTATTGGCAAAGGGTTAATTTGCAACTGTAGGGAATTCTCACTTATAACATCAAATTTAATTACATGAAAAAAATATAACAGTACATTTCTTTACATGAAAAGGATATATTTCATTTTTACAGAGATAATGCTTCTGTTTTCCAATGTTTATGGCAGATAAACCTTTCCCCATTTTTTCCACAAACATACATGCTCACACAGCCCATGCATATTTATAAATATAAAATGAGCCAAACTGTTGCAGGCCTTTGACTGAATAATTTAATACGCAGCTGTGTCTCCATTCACGGAGGCATACCTGCCTAGGTTTGCTGAGCAGATGTAAATTGCAGCAGCATCGACATCCAAATGATGCATCTAAATGATGCACAAGGACCAGCTTCTATGGGCACACGGGGCACTCTTTCTAGGCAAGGAATCATTCCATGCACCATTTGATACCTTAAAATGCTTTAATCAAATTTAAATACTAGGCTGACTACTTCTTTCTATTACAATAATTTAAATCTGTTGCTGGAATACTTCTGCACAATTCCGCTTGGAAAAACCTGTGGCATGCTTCATGCAGCAAGCATGAAAATGATCAGTGTTGGTGTCAAGGGCTGCTGTTATTGCTTGATATCTGCTTAGCTAATTTTCAACTGTTCAGCTGCAATACATCCTCCTCATATATTCCAGTACATTATTGATATTATTGCTTTTCTTCTAAGTGAGAAAGCAATGAAACTGAATTAAACAATAGAACTGAAGATTCTAATGTTATTTTTTATTATTCAAAGAAATTATAAACTTCTTCACAGTTTATATCTCGGCTGAAATATTACATGTCAGAGAATCATAGAATGGTTACAACTCAGTAGGAAGCCATTTGAACCATTGCATCTGCTCTTTACCAGAAGAACAAATTACTTCCATTCCCCCTCTTTCTCCCTCTGCCATCTCCTCCTCCCCATCCCCCCCCCCCCCCACCCTGACCCCCTCCAGACCCCCTCTACCTCCAATTCCTATTCCACAGAATTAAAAAACCTGTAGAATAAATAGTCACATTTCTTAGTTGAGAAAGGCTGACCATGATTATTACGAGTTCAAGCATCTGCTTTGGCAAATTCAGCCACATGACTTGGTAATTACATTTGGTCAAATCTTCCCTGAACACCATACCTCTGATACCAGAAAAGATGAAAACGTGATCAGATTCTCAATCAAAGACAGTATTCTAAAACAAGGTGTTAAGAAAAAAACCAGAAAGAAGTGAGGCAGGGAGTTTCAGGGCGAGAATTCCTGAGCTTGAGACGTAGGCAATGGAAAATAGAGTTGTCAAAAACAGTACGAAGGAAGCGTTTCAATGGGCAAGATTTTGAATTGAAGGAGTGATTATTTCTCAAAGGCCTTTAGCATTGCAAAAAAATCTGTAGAGATATGGAGGAGGAGGGATTGGAAAATGAGGTTGAAAATTTAAATGTGGCCATTCAGGAATTGGTATCAATGGAGGTCAATGAGCATTGGGGGCAATGGTTAAACAGTCACAGCAATCCACGTGGTTTTTCCCTATTCTTCATGTAGTAACAAAACAGTTATTTCCTACTGACCAGGTAATCATATTGTTCACCGATATAACCATTCAGATACATATTGGATTTCTGGTTGATTTATTTCGTTTTACGTCTGGCTTGCATATCAAATGGAGAAAAAGAACTGCAGATGCTGGTTTATAAAAAAAATACGCAAAGTTCTTGTCACATGGATAGGTGACCTTTTGGATTATGACCTCTGTTCTGCCTAAAAAAAAGCCTATTCATGTCGTCCAGAGATGCTGCCTAACCCAATGAGTCACTCCAGCACTTTGTAATTTTTATTTTGCATATCACATAGTTTGGCTGACCACAAATATATAGCTTGTCATCAGCATTTAAATGCAAATGTATACACATTAATAATTGAAAAGCATAAAAGAATAACAAATGCACCTAACTTGACAATCTTAGGGGAAACAAAATCGCCATCTCTTTTCGAGCTGAGAGCTGCCTCCAAACAAAATAAAAATCTTTCCACTACTGTTTAAAAGATAGCATATTACATCTTTGTGGAAGATCAACAAAAATTCTGTTTTTGATTCACATGATATTACCTAAAATTAAGAGAAATTAAAAAAAGATTTGTTTCCTGAGCTAAACACAAAGTGCAGGAGTAACTCAGTGAGCCAGACAACATCTATGGAGGGAATGGATAGGCGATGTTACTGACCTAAAATGCACCTATGAATTTCTTCCACAGATGCTACATGACCCATTGTGACACTCCCGCACTTTGTGTTATTCTCAAGATTAAAGCATCTGCAAATTTCTGAGTTTAGTATATTGTCACGTGTACCACAGTAGAGTGAAAAGCTTTTGTTGTGTGCTAACCAGTCAGTGAAAAGACAATACGTTTAGAATCGAGCCATCCACAGTGTACAGATACACAATAAAAGGAATTAAGGGAATAACATGAATAACGATTAGTGCAAGATAACACAAGCAAAGTCCGATCAAAGATAATCTAAGTCTCCAATGAGATAAATAGTAGTTCAGGACTGCTCTCTACTTGTTGGTAGGATGGTTCTTGTGTCTTCATCAAAATTTGTTTCCTGTTTTGTTGATATAATTTGTTAGGATTGTTGAATATACAGCCATATTTATTACACCATCAAAATTTCTAACTCTAAAAGATGCAAAGTTATTACATCCTCTAACTCAATTGGGAATACTTCCTTCATATTTGTTACTTTGGTGGATAATTCAATGCTTTTGCATTTTCAGCATTAAACCACTGCTAGAAGAGACCGTAAGATAGTGCTTGATCTAATAGATATTCTATGCTGGGAACATTTACTTGAATTATTGCATGAAGAACCTTGAGATTTCATCCTAGATCTCCTATGTACCAGTTTGAATATGTCAGTCTGATAATTTAATGTGAAGAAATACCCCAAATTTCTAGGGATGAGGGACTGATGTTACAAGGAAAGGCTAGAGAAATGGGATTGATTTCCATCCGATCTGTGACCACATGGGTTTTCTCCGGTTGTTCCTGTTTTCTCCCACATTCCAAAGACTTGTAGGATTATAGGTTACCCCATCTGTGAAGGAATGACATAGAACTAGTATGAACTGGTGATAAATGGTCGGCATGGATTTGGTGGGCCAAAGGGCCTGTTTACATGTTGTAACTTGCGTGCAATCAATCTTATATAACTCTTTCATTATTTTACATAGATTTTATTCCTGACAAGCAATTCATATATTATCATTCTTAGAAGATTATGTGCAGCTGACTGCAAAAGCCTTAATATGTCTATAGTTATGATGTGTTCAGAACAAGAGACAAAACAAATGAAGGCAATGGTAACTTTCACAGTAATTGGTAGTGTATCTGCCAAACCTAGAAGGCTACAGATACATGTAGCAACAATAGACAATAGACAATAGGTGTAGGAGAAGGCCATTCGGCCCTTTGAGCCAGCACCGCCATTCAATGTGATCATGGCTGATCATCCCCAATCAGTACCCCATTCCTGCCTTCTCCCCATATCCCCTGACTCCGCTATCTTTAAGAGCCCTATCTAGTACCCTCTTGAAAGTAGCCAGAGAACCGGTCTCCACCGCCATCTGAGGCAGAGAATTCCACAGACTCACCACTCTCTGTGAGAAAAAGTGATTTCTCGTCTCCGTTATAAATGGCTTACTCCTTATTCTTAAACTGTGGCCCCTGGTTCTGGACTCCCCCAACATCGGGGACATGTTTCCTGCCTCTAGTGTGTCCAAACCCTTAATAATCTTTTATGTTTCAATGAGATTCCCTCTCATCCTTCTAAACTCCAGAGTATACAAGCCCAGCCGCTACATTCTCTCAGCATATGAAAGTCCCGCCATCCCGGGAATTACCCTTGTAAACCTACGCTGCACTCCCTCATTAGCAAGAATGTCCTTCCTCAAATTAGGGGACGAAAACTGCACACAATACTCCAGGTGTGGTCTCACTAGGGCCCTGTACAACTGCAGAAGGACCTCTTTGCTCCTATACTCAACTTCTCTTGTTATAAATGCCAACTTGCCATTCGCTTTCTTCACTGCCTACTGTACCAGTATGCCTACTTTCATTGACTGATGAATAAGGACCCCCCAGATCCCGTTGTACTTCCCCTTTTCCCAACTTGACACCATTTAGATAGTAATCTGCCTTCCTGTTTTTGCTACCAAACTGGATAATCTCACATTTATCCACAATAAACTGCATTTGCCTTGCATTTGCCCACTCACGCAACCTGTCCAAGTCACCCTGCATTCTCATAGCATCCTCCTCACAGTTCACACTGCCACCCAGCTTTGTGTCATCTGCAAATTTGCTAATGTTACTTTGAATCCCTTCATCTGAATCATTGATGTATATCGTAAATAGCTGCGGTCCCAGCACCGAGCCTTGCGGTACCCCATTAGTCACTACCTGCCACTCTGAAAGGAACCCGTTAATCCCTACTCTTTGTTTCCTGTCTGCCAACCAATTTTCTATCCATGTCAGCACTCTACCCGCAATAACATGTGCCCTAATTTTGCCCATTAATCTCCTATGTGGGACCTTATCAAATGCTTTCTGAAAGTCCAGGTACACTACATCCATTGGCTCTCCCTTGTCCATTTTCCTAGTTACATCCTTAAAAGATTCCAGAAGATTAGTCAAGCATGATTTCCCTTTCGTAAATCCATGCTGACTCGGACCGATCCTGTTATTGTTATCCAAATGTGCCGCTATTTCATCTTTTATGATTGACTCCAGCATCTTCCCCACCACCGATGTCAGGCCAACTGGTCTATAATTCCCTGTTTTCTCTCTCCTGCCTTTCTTAAAATGTGGGATAACATTAGCTCCCCTCCAATCCACAGGAACTGATCCTGAATCTATAGAATATTGGAAAATGATCACCAATACGTCAACGATTTCTAGAGCCACTTCCTTAAGTACCCTGGGATGCAGACCATCAGGCCCTGGGGATTTATCAGCCTTCAGTCCCATCAGTCTACCTAGCACCATTTCCTGCCTAATGTGGATTTCCTTCAGTTCCTCCATCACCCCATATCCTCTGGCCACTAGTAACTCAGGAAGATTGTTTGTGTCCTCCTTAGTGAAGACGGATCCAAAGTACCTGTTCAACTCATCTGTCATTTCCTTGTTCCCCATAATAAATTCACCTTTTTCAGTTTTCAAGGGTCCAACTTTGTTCCTAATTAATTTTTTCTTCTTCACATACCGAAAGAAACTTACTATGACATTCACGGTCTATGAAAATACTGCTTTCTGTGAGAAAACAGAAAATACTGGAAAATCTCAGCAGGTCAGGCAGCATCTGTGGAAGGAGAAATAGTCAAAATTTCAGGTTTGTGACCCTCTGTCACAACTGGGAACGAATGACACATAAATTAGTTTTGGATAAGAGGGATGCTGATGGAGGAATATGTAGAACAAAGGAAGTGTCTCTTCCCAAGGCCCTGCTTTGTCAGAGGTCAAGTTAGCCAGTATTCTGCCGAGATGTCCAGCTGTCTGGCCATGCCTTCCATGACCCCAACCCCTCAGTCTCCTCTTTTCTCTAACCTGTTGATCCCAGCACAGCAGGCTTTCACTGCTGGTAATGGGTTACAAAAAATTCCATGGCACCTCCCATCCGACCAGTGTCTGTTTGATCACTTCCAAACTTCCTTCAAAATACAATGGGGACAAGATCCTTTTACGAAATGTTTGCCCAAGGGGAAATGGAGCCTTTATTGAGATCAGCCAATCTGAGCTTTAAAGACTTCCATAGACTGCATATGAAACTCATCTTATTATAACTGGCAAGTTTCCTATGACCTAGGCAACTGTGCCGGAGGCATGAAGTCAAAAGGCAAGTTGCTTTTAGTTCAAAAGTCCCTAACTTGCATGTAATTATACCTTTAGGGCTTGTGGTGATTGCTGATTCACTTGTGCTAATGACTGCCTGGCTCTGGCAGACAGTTAGCTTGCATGCACTCACCTGCTTCTCAGTTAAACCAGGCAGTGGAAGGTTGGAGCCAGGTTTTGATTGTTGTTTAGTTTGTTCCTGCTTTTGGTACAAGTGGGTCATAGAATCATAGTGTCATAGAATGATACGGTGTGGAAAAAGGCACTTTGACCCAACATGTCCCAGCTACACTAGTCTCACCTGCCTGCATTGGGTCCATACCCCTCCAAACTTGTCCTATTCATGTACCTGTCATACTGTTTCTTCAATGTTGGGATAGTCCCAGCCTCAACTTCCTCCTCTGGGGTGGAAGATTGCAACTTTCACGTGGTCCGCCCTGTTTCGACTAATGCAATCAATTCAACGTGCACAAACGGAAGATCAAATAGAACAAGTTGTCCAACAACTTTAGGCTGTGCACGCCAAACGAAAGAAGAAGAAGAACTTCCTCCTCTGGCAGCTTGTTCCATACACCCACCACCCTTTGTGTGAAAACGTTACCCCTCAGATTCCTATTAAATCTTTTCCCCTTCATCTTGAACCTATGTCCTCTGGTCCTCGAATCCCCTGCTCTGGGCAAGATATTTCTGTCCACAACCATCTCCTTCTGATGTGAAAATTCTTCCCCTGTGTTAACTGGGAGGGGATCTCACGAACCCCATCATTTAATGAGGTTGCAATCATCTGTGGCGATCAGTTCAGTTTGGATTGATCTCATCTAGTGTTGCCCTGACCAGATTCCAGTTTTGTGGCTGGTATGTTAATCCGGCCATTAGAAATTTCAGTTGAAAAACATTTATGGTGTATTTAGCAGTTAAACTGACATAGAAATCAAAATACCCTTGATCTTATTAGCATGTTGATTTGTATCTATGACCTTCATGTAACCAGTTTTTCAAGGGCTTTGTGAAAAGTATTTCTTCATTTGAACATAGCAGAAGAAATTGGCAGATGCATTCCAGGAAGGAACATGCTTGCCCTGAGGAAATGTTGAAACAATGCAGAATGAGTGCCAATGTGTCTCCCACATCTAATCTAATACACTTTCGACAAAGAATTTACCACAGAGATCTGACCCTTAATTTTATCCCAGTGCAGAAATAAGCTGAGCGACAAATTTATCTTTGAAGAGAATTTGAGGCATTTTGGAGATCAGATAGATACGTTGTTCCTTCATACACATGGTGGAGAAAAGTGATTTTGGTTGCCAGCACTAAGGGCCAAACATGGGCAAATGGGACGAGTTATATGGGACCTTGATTAGCATGGACGAGTTGGGCCGAAGGGCCTGTTTCTGTGCTGTATGACTATGATTTGAATCAGATGTTAGATTAAGGATCATTAGTTGTAGTGCACCAAAGATACTCCATTTTACTACCATCGATGCAACTGATGGGAATTACAATTTACTGTTGATAATGTGTTACGAGCGACTGGAAATACTGGAATCTTGAGTAAAAATCAAACTGCTGGAGGAAATCAGTGAGTCGGACATTCTGGGACAGGACACTTCTTCAGACTAAAGAAGAGACCGGACCCATAATGTTGACAGTCCATTTCCTTTCACAGCTTATACCCTTATGGGGCAGTTTATACCCCAGCGGCAAGAACATTGACCTCCAATTTCCGGTAGCCCTCACTGTCTCCTCCCCTTCTCAGCTCTCCCTCAGCCCTCTGGCTCCTCCTCTTACTTTCTTCTTCCCCCCCCCCCCCCCCACCCTACATCAGTCTGAAGAAGGGTTTTGGCCCGAAACGTTGCCTATTTTCTTCGATCCATAGATGCTGCTGCACCTGCTGAGCTTCTCCAGCACTTTTGTCTACTTTCCTTTCACAGCTGCTGAGTTTTGAGTTTCTGATCTTTTGAGTTCCTAAAGCAGTTTATTTTTGCTGTTGATACAATAGCATATAATAGTAAGATTAAACGAGAACTTACCAGTTTGAAGTTTGATCTGTGTTTTATGAGGAGTTACGATGAGGGATTACGTGAAGAACCCTGCCAGGATGCATGCGTGTCATTCTTCAAAGCAGCGGTGTGAAATCACAGATAACTGTAATGACTAAACATAGTAAGATTAGAGAAGAGATACCAGTTAAGTATATGATCAGGGTGGGAGCGGAGGGCACGTAATCCCTCATCGTAACTCCTCATAAAATACAGATCAAATTTCAAACTGGTAAGTTCTCGTTTAATCTTACTATTTTACTTTGGAGTCACGTGAGTGACTACGTGAAGATTTTAAAGCTCTGTGATTTCATGCCGTGGAAACGAGTCCATGCATCACGTCTGCCTTGACTGTGGGAGGAATTGTGTTAACATAATTTGGACATGAATTCGACATTGAAATCATAAAAAAAATTTACACAAATTTATAACCCCTTTTTATGGGTTTAAATTAATTTACAGAACTTAAATTGTTTCTGCAAACGTTCCAGGTTTCATTACTGGTTTATTATAAAATAATTGGAATGTTTTCCCCTCCAGACCATCCTGCTGCCTTGAGGATTTGGTCCATTGGTACATCCAACTGTATCGCTGCCAATGTAGCTGCAGCCCTGGTGGAAAGAGATTAAAAAAAAATTAGTATCCACCCCAGCCTGTGTTAGCACCTGTTTCAGCCATCTTGAGATGGTCTGGACCGTCACTCTTGGTGTGGTTGCTAGTGGCTGACCAAAATGTGCCTTTTCATTGCCTCTTAGGATATTCTTTTTCTCCATGTATAACGACAGATGTCTTATTATACACAGACGGTCATCTGTTGGGTATGACCTAATTGTATATTGAGGCCTGCTGATCCCTTTTCTGTTCTGCTTACTATCTCATAAATATGAAACGTAATATTTTCTGTTTGCTGGAGACCAATTCCTGAGCATCTTCAGGATTATTCTCACATCCCATATTTGGGAGTATCTGGTTCGCCTCATAGGTTTTGTACCAGTGGGTGAGTCCCAACAGTGTAATGGTCTGTCCCCTGCCATAGGTAAGTCGATAGGGCACTTCTGGCGCAGTTGATGGCACTGTAACTGAGCCCCTCATCATAGTGGAGGCCTGCCAGATATTCCAGAACAGACGGGATGTTCATGTCTTTGATACCATGTTTGATACCACTGGGAACCATGGTTGTGTAGGCCAATCGGGTACTACCAATACCAGATGCAGAGTCTTGTTGTATTTCCTTAATACCCGACTGATGAGGCAGGAAAGAAGGGAATGCGTAATAAACAATTCCCCCCCAATGCAGCGAAAATGCATCTGTCGCCGCTGCCCCAGGGTCTGGTTCCCATGTAACATAATTTGATAACTGGTGGTTAAGTCTGGATGCGAATAAATCGATATCTGGTGTTCCATATTTTCCTGTGATATCAGCAGTACTATTTTATTCAACATCCATTTGGTGTTTTCATTAAATTTGCGTGACCTGGTGTCTGCCACTGAATTTAGTCTTCCTGGTAGGTAAGTGGCTGATATCCAAATATCTCTCTGGATACACCATTGCCAATTTGTATAGCCAGATTGTCACATGATGTCGATTTGTTTCCACCCTGTGGTTGATGTATGCTACCACGGTGGTATGGTATTGGTGGCTCCGCACCCAAGTGCACTGGCATCAGTTTGTAGTACCATGGAAGGGTTACTGACAATGATTGGATTGGAACACGGCCAGGTGTTATCTATCCACCATTTTAGTTCCATTTTAGCTTGATTGGTAGTTTCACAGATCTGTCAAAGTGACCTGCATAATTTAGAGTGCTTGTATTTTGCTCTCCATATGTTTTGGTAATGTAGAGGTCCAAATTGTGTGGCTGGAAAGGCAGCCATCATTATGCCAATTACTTTAGCTACCAATCTGATGGATGGTTTGCTGATGTCAGTGAGGTTATTGCAAGCCTCTATTAAATCTCTAGCCTTTCCCTTAGGCAGAGTCACCAACATGTGAACTGAGTCAATGGTGAAACCCCAGGTAGTCCATAGTAGTGGAAGGCGTTAGTTTAGATTTAACTGGATGAAAAATGAATCCCAGTTTTCCAAATAACTTTTTTGTGGTTGTTACAGGTTGTTTGGCCAATTCCAAAGTTTTGCCCATAATGAGTATGTCATCTAAATATGCCATGACCATGTGTGTACGTTTCCGTATAAACGCTAGGGCTGGTTTCAAATTTTTTGTGAACAGCCTGGGCTGATGATAACCCATTTGGCAGTGCTTTATACTGTCAGAGTTGTACCATCCAGTTGAATTTTAAGTAACATCTGTGGTCACCTCGTATAGGCACTGAATAGTAAGCATCTTTTAAATCGATGCTGGCCATTGAAGTAACCTTTGGAAATTAATTGTTAAGCAGTAACAAAGGTATCTATTTTGTCAGATCTATGATGATGCGATGACCATCATCTTTTTTGTTTTTGATAAATATATTGGACACGAATTCTAATGGTTCGTGTTGAGTTTTCTCAATTACACCTTTTATGTGAAGCCGCTTCAGTTCAGCTTGCGCTTTTGATTTTCCTTTATCAGAAGGCACGAACATTCAGTTCAGTATATTTTGAACTGGAGGGCTGTACTTGTGTATAAACTGTTGTATATCCCTGGATACTGCTTAAGATGTAAGTATCGGTTGTTATCATGCTCCATGCATACAGAAAAGAGTGTAATCTCCACCCAATCTCCGTGCCCACTGTATATTGTAGGGAACCAGACCCACCTACCTCCATAGTTACCAGTGGCAGGTTTACTTTTTGTGGGTTCTTCGCTGCTGTTGTAGCGCTGGGGTCTGGATTTTCGGTTTGGTTGGCGTTGGAGGTCCCCGCATCTTCCAAGAAGGCCGGTCTGGGCCATGGCCTAAAAAGAATCATGTTTTGGGTACCGGTCCTTCGAGCTTTCACCAGTTCTGCTGGTGGGTGCGTGGGGGTGCTGTCGTTGGCCGTAGTGGGTTCCAGTAGGTTCTCTTGTCCCTGCACCCCATATAACCATATAACCATATAACCATATAACAATTACAGCACGGAAACAGGCCATCTCGACCCCTCTAGTCCGTGCCGAACACATAGTCTCCCCTAGTCCCATATACCTGCGCTCAGACCATAACCCTCCATTCCTTTCCCATCCATATAACTATCCAATTTATTTTTAAATGATAAAAACGAACCTGCCTCCACCACCTTCACTGGAAGCTCATTCCACAGAGCTACCACTCTCTGCGTAAAGAAGTTCCCCCTCATGTTACCCCTAAACTTCAGTCCCTTAATTCTCAAGTCATGTCCCCTTGTTTGAATCTTCCCTACTCTCAGTGGGAAAAGCTTTTCCACGTCAACTCTGTCTATCCCTCTCATCATTTTAAAAACCCCTGCACACTTGTCTTTTCTTCTGCGGACCCCTCTTCCAGGTCAGCCCAGAACTGACCCGCAGTGCTCCCCTCTGATGAGGTAGAAGCACTGTGCAGCCCTTCAAGAGGTACTGCTGTGGGTTTATCATAGGGCCCACAGTGACCCGACTCCATCTCCCGGAGTCTGTCACGTTGGAGCAAAGCTCCATACACCGCTTCTTCCGGCTCCAGCGCTCTCGGGCGCTGGCCGCCCGCGGTTGTTCAAAGTCGGACTCCTCTGAGTTCACGACCTTGTTTGTTTTGTGTCTAGCCTTTCCGCCCGGCCGCGTGGATCTGGCCGGTGCGGAGGCGACATCGGGCACAGCTGATCCCACTATGGGTGATCCAAGTGCCGCTGGCTGTTGCTGGCTGCCCGCAGCTCCACGGTCCTCCTTCTCCAGCTTTGTCCTTACTGTCCTTCCGTGGAGTGGATATGGCCGGTGTGGAGGACATCTGGCACAGCTGATCCCATCTAGCCCACCAGCTTTGTCGCAGCCCGTTGGTTTCTGCACCTGCAATCAGCATGGTAAATACAAAAAAGACCGCAGCTCTTACCTGCAGGTCCAGGTTAAAATTGTTGCTACGGGTGAACGTCGTTCCACCCCGCCTGCTGCCGTTATTGACTTGTCAAAAGTCAACGGCCCCATTTGAATAATCTCCCGCCCGGCCGTGGTGTTCTGGCCAGCGCGGGACCAAAAGTCGGCACAGCTCTTCCCATTACGGGAGATTAACGTGCCTTTGGCTGCTGCTGTCGGCTGCCTGCGACTCCGCGGTCTTCCCCAGCCAGCTTCACTAGCAGCACTTGTGGACACTCCTTTGTCCAGCTTCCCCTCCTGTAAAGACCCGGTGCGGGGAAACATTAGTTTTGCTCCCTCTCCCGCCCGGTCCGGTGCGGGAGCGAGTCGGGAGCGAAAGTCGGGCACAGCTGTTCCCATATCGGGAGATTAACGTGCCTTTGGTTGCTGCTGCCGGCTGCCTGCGACTCCGCGGTCCTCCCCAGCCAGCTTCACTAGCAGCATTTGTGGACACCACTTTGTCCAGCTTCCCCTCCTGTGAAAAAACCCAGCGCGGGGAAACATTAGTTTTTTGTTTCCCTCTCCCGCCCGGCCGGGCCCGGTGCGGGATCGAGTCGGGAGCGAAAGTCGGGCACAGCTGTTCCCATTACGGGAGTTTAGCGTGCCTTTGGCTGCTGCTGCCGGTTGCCCGCGACTCCGCGGTTCTCCCCCGCCAGCTTTCCCGCAGCCTTCATGGATCCGGTCCATGTTTCCACCTAAAAGGTGAGTGGAAGGAACGCAGAGTCTTCTTACCTGCTGTTCCCGACTTTCAACTTCTGGAACGCAGTCTCCTTACCTGCTGTTCCTGGTTTTCAAATTTTGCCGCTGGGGGAACGTCGTTCCCCCTTGCTGTGACTTGTTGCAATGCGTGTAGCGATATGTCACGCATGCGTCCTGGCGGGGTTCTTCACGTAGTCACTCACGTGACTCCGAAGTAAAATAGCATCAGTCAAGCCCAAAATTGAAACCATTCTACATCCTGCCATTTGAAAATATGGACTTGCATTGGCTCATTGGTATTTGAATTTACCATCTGAAACCAAAAGTTGAAGGTTTTGCAAGCCATTTCTTGTTAGATGCAATTTCATTGAAAACATCACTCATCTACTCCTCCACTCCATGGAGACACATTTCAGGGCAGGTGATGGTTTGAGTGACAAGAGCACAGTCATAGAGTCACATAGACAGCTTGAAAACAGGCCTTTTGGCCCAACTCCTCCATGCCAACCAAGATGTCCCATCTAAGCTAGTCCCATTTACCTGTCATAGAGTCATGGAGTCTACAGTGTGGAAACAGGCCCCTCAGCCCAACTTGCCGATACCAACCAACATGACCCATCGAAACAAATCCCACCTGTCTGCTCTTGGCACATATCCGTCTACACCTGTCCTATCCATGTACCTGTCTAAGTGATTCTTAAATGTTGCAATAATAACTCTCACGGTAGTTCCATTTACATTGTTTGGCCCATATCTCTCTAAACCTTTCCTATCTATGTATGAGTCCAAATGTCCTTAAATGTTGTTATTATACCTGCCTCAACTACTTCTTCTGGCAAATCGTTCCATATACTCTTTACACACTGTGAAAAAGTTACCCCTCAGGTTCCTATTAAATGTTTATCCTCTCACCTTAAATCTATGCCCTGAGGCTCTGTGATTCCCCTATCCTGGGAATGATATTCTGTGCATTCATCCTATCTATTCTTCCAGTGATTTACATATGTTTGACCTATTCAAGTGACTCGAGTGTTAGTGGGTGAGCCTATTGGGACCAGTGATCACAGTTCTATTAGCTTTAACATATTTATGGATACAGACAGGGTTGGTCCACAAGTTAAAATTCTAAATTTTGAGAAAATCACTTGATGTGTCCTATAAGATCACCTTACACTTCCAGCAGAGAATGGAGTGAAAGAGGGGATTAGAATAAAGATTCACATGAGTTAAATGTGTGACATTGTAATGATTCCATGTAATTTGCTGCTGAAAATTTATTTCATTAAAATCAATCACGTTGTGTGATTTTAAGGGGATAGCGGGTGTTTTCTGTATCCCATTCCAATAGATTGTGATCTTTTCCAACCTTTTTAGTCAACATAGACACTGCACTTAAATAGGAGGATAGGGAAGGAAAGTTTTATAAGATCCCTGAGAATCAACCAAAACATTCTGGACAGGTAGCATCACTGGAGATAAGGAATAGGTGAGGCTTCGGGTCAAGACCCTTCGTCAGATTGACCTCGACCTGAAACGTCACCTATTCCTTTTCTACAGAGCGGCTGCCTGACCCGTTGAGTTAATCATTTTGCATCTATCTTCAGTGTAAACCAGCATCTGCAGTTCCTTCTCAGACAAAACATTCTGGAATTTAACTTTATTTGACAGCTCATCTTATTTTAATCAGGTTATGAAGTTCTTTAAAATATCTCACAAACCATTGGGCTATCAAAGGAAATTAAACCCCGCTACAATTGTTGGCATCACATTCATCCTGAATAATAATGAATAAGAGTTTTGTTATTTCAAAGCATACATAATCTATTTATGTAGAGTCACATCCAAGGTTCCTGGCTTGATATCAAAGGTTTAGATTCTTTGCATTTGTTGATCATTTTCGTGCAGGGTGGATAAGGTAGCATTCTGTTCTGGTGGCCAGGAACTCATTAACTAATGCCTTGTTTACAGTAGCATAAGAAAATTAAATTGTCAGGGATGAGGTGAGGTGGGCCAGGGAGTAAAATATGACTTGTCGCAAAATTGTTACAAATTTAGATAGCTCTATTATATGATAAATGTGTTTATTTTCTAAATGCCAAATTTCTGACAGTATAGATGGCAGCATGAACCACAAACACATTTATGACAGTGGATTAATGTATTGCAACCATTCTATGTACCACCTAATTTGTGAATGACGTGTACCATCATTCTTTGCAGGAATTAAGGTGGAGATTGACAAATTCTTGATTAGTATGGATGTCAAGGGTTATGGGGAGAAGGGAGGAGAATGGGGTTGAGAGAGAAAGATAAAATCAGCCACGATTGAATGGCGGAATAGACTCAATGGGTCGAATGGTGTAATTCTACTTCTATGACTTCTGAATCTATGAATTTATGAACTTATTCTATTAGGTAATAGAAAAGCTGCAATAACATGGAATACATTCTGAATAAACACTGATCAAATTTTCATTGTTTTTTGTGGGTACAGCATTTTGTTGGTATAGTATACAGGATTGGTACAGCACACAATTCCAATATCAACACAATGATATTTAGGCCTGTATCAGCTGATAGCAGAAGTATCTAAATTCTGCATGTAGGAATAAGGGTAACTGTATCAATTGTATTACAAGAGGCAATAGAGTTCTGTTTAACTCTTGTAATTTTGAGTTTTCTGTCAGTCAGATACATAGGTTATGAACTGTGTATCATTCTGCTACATGTGATAATCGCAGCCAAGTAAGGGGATGATTGAATCTGCTTGAGCTTCGTATAGTGATATCTGATACACGTCAGCCTGGTATTGGTAAATACAAGGAAGGGTCATTTATCCAGAATGGTACTACTATTTCTCATTCCACAGATTTTGCCTGACCAACTGTTTTTATTACAAGAAACTATATTCAAACAACAGGGATATCAGATTTCCCAATAGAGCTACTATGTCACCTGCTGTGTTCTGTGTCACTTTAGAACAGAATATTTTAGTTTCTTAACAGTCTAATATGGGGACAACTATGTTCTGTATTGGTCTGGCACAAGTCTATTCATTTCCTTATTAATCTAATATATTAACATTTGAACAAATGAAGTTTAAAAATAAGAGCAATGTGATTTAAGCATTTTATGGATGACTCAGGGACAGCCTTGATAGGTCCTTAACACTAGAGTTATTTTCATGGCATCTCTCAGGAAGCATCGTACTTGGGCCACGTACTATGGGGATGCAACAATTCTTCCAAATGAGACCAAATCACAAATTTATAGATACCTAAATCAAATCACGGATCAGTGGGAGAGCAAAACCTTAACAGAGTTTCAGTGACTTCAAAATGAAAGCAAAATATGTGAGTTATTTAAGTGGTTGCTGAGTATATATGATACCCTCTTACCAAAATTACCCTTACTATACCTTTGAGAAGTTGAAAAAGAATTATTTGTATCTTTGAGCATTAAAGAATGGGCCTGCACACTGTAAAAAAGGAATGTATAGACTACCGCACCCAACAACAGGATGGTGTGCGGCAAAAAGATGCAAATATAGAACCAGGTAGAGTGTTAGCATTGTGATGGAAGGAACTGCAGATACTGGTTTAAACCGAAGATAGACACAAAATGCTGGAGTAACTCAGCGGGACAGGCAGCATCTCTGGAGAGAAGGAATGGGTGACGTTTCAGGTCGAGACCTTTCTTCAGACTTCAGTGATAGCATTGACTGGAGTGCGGGTTGTGAATTTTGAAAACAATTATATCAGATGCTATTTGATAAAAATAGAGAGTAACCAATAGTAGTGCTCTGTGCAGGGCTTGAGGAAGTAATCCAAATGAAGAAGTACAAGAAGATCACTGAGTTAATGGAAAAGTAAATGTAAGAAGTCATGAGGTAGAGCAAACCTAGAACAATTTTGAAAAGTAATCTCAAAAAGTTATAAACACAGCACTAATAGGATACCATATGTTAGTGATTTGTTTGAGGTTTTATGATGACTGAATATTAAGGAAAGGTGTTCCAGTGAAAATACTGAAAACCTTGTTGAAAGTCAAAGATTAGACCAGAACTATCAAAGTAAAATGTAAATTTAGAAACATAATGCCTATAAGATAATAACTGAAGTCTGAGACAAAAAAAAAGCAAAGATGAATTGAAAGCTAGAGTGAAGAGATGGCAGAAGACAGGACTGTTGAAAGACGTATATCTTGAGGTGAGTGTGAGAAATATCATTAACAGCAGCAATTGCAGCTTGTGTTTAAATAAGAAACTTTGACATTGAAACATGTCCCATTGCATTTCCCAGCGGCATACTGAAATGTGAATCTCAGTACAAAGGTGGATACATCAGTGGGAAATTGTCTAAAGCTTGGCCAAGTAAATTAGTAATAAGGTGTATTTTACAATGGGCTAGGATGGTGGAGAGTGGGGGTTAGGGACGTGAGGCCATTCTGGTAATAATAGACAAAGGGATCGGAGATGGGAGTTGGGAGTTGGGGATGAGGAGATGTTGAGTTGGAGGATTTGATAGCTGGTGGTTTCAGGAGATGGAAGCAGAATAGTCTTGCCCAGGAACTTTTGATGGCGTGTAATGTTGAAGGTTATAAATAAATGAAGGATACAACCATGGAGAGATTTAAATTCAAGACCAAAGAACTTAAATCAGAGGTGCAGGGAGCGAGAATCGTACGATCATAAAATAATTTTGAAGAAAGCTTGGCCTTTGATGCTTGTTTTGAAGAGCAATTTGGCTAATTCTAATCCCTGCACTTTTCACATATCTATGAAAATGTAATACTTAACTGATTTATGTTTAAAGGACATTATTGAATCCAAATCCACCCTCTTATCAGAATGTGCATATCAAGTCTTATGTGTGTTTCAGCATTGATATTGACTTTCAGCTACCGGAAACAATGACCTACACATTCCATTGTGCAGCACAACATGCTTGTATTCTAATGAATAGCATTTCATTCAAAAAGTGTGATTTGGATTCATTGGGCTCTTAACCAAGGCTGCAATTTTCTGAAGAAGGGTCTCGACCCGAAACTGTTGAGTAAATCACACATACTCACAGATCTGGTATATCAATATTTATTGAGTAACGTATACAACACACTACAGCATGTTACTCCTACCATGCAGGAGTACTGACTGGCAGCACATGTCGGGTTGCGATAATATGAATGGTGTGGTAGTAGGCGGAGCTTATAATAATAAAGCACTACATTGTTTATTAAGTAAAGTAACCAATCTACATCTTTCCTTGTAAGAATAAAAAGTGAAACACATCTACAATAAAGTGATATATATGCATAAGCACATTACTAGGTGCTGACTGATTAATAATGGAACCGAAACGCTAATAGCACATACAGGGAAATACAGATGGTTCAAACAAAATCCCCGTATCTAAGGGGCGGCCGACAAACCTGACCCGCATACGTACGGTACAAATCCGCATCTTCTCCCGTCACCAGCGAGAATGCTGGGGTTCCGTGTGGCGGGAGAACCGGTGATCCAGGGGGCAAACACGGCGAGACAGGTGAGCGGGGCACCGAGCGTGGTGGTGAGGGAGCTGAAGACAAAACCAATGGTTGGTCTGCAGCTGCAGGTCATGAGGGAAGAGAAAGTGTCAGTAGATGGGTAGATTGGACTCGTCGCATCAGGATATGAGACAGCAAGACATGGTTCCGTCACAGGAAGAAGATGTTGACGGTTGCATCTGTAGATCCCACCGTCAGCACTCACCAGGTATGAGTGCGGCTCTTTTGTGGGACTGTGGATGCAACCCAAACGGCCATAGCCCTTGCTGGTTTGAAGGCCACTGGAGAGAGGTTTAAGTGGTTTGCTGGACTTAACAAAAAAAATCGCTTTTGGGTATCGCGTTTCAGTTGGAGTTGTTTCTGGCGCAAGTGGTGGACGAACTTGTGGTTGCAGTAGTTGTTGGGGCACAGGCAGTGTAGCACGGGTCTGTCGGGACTTCAAGTGTTGGGCAGGTGACCCCAGTATTGGGTCACGGGCGATGTTTCTCAGGTTGAGCAGGTCCAGGTAGACATCAGATTTAGCAAGGTGTGAGCACTCCATCAATTGCTTGCTGCTCCGGACAGCCCATTCTGCAAGTCCATTTGATTGTGGGAATTCTGGACTGCTGGTGACATGGCGAAAATCCCATTGTTGAGCAAAGTTTTTTAAACACTGGCTAGTGAACTGACTGCCGTTATCTGACAAGAGGCATGTGGGGGCACCGTGTATGGAGAAATGGAGCGCCAGTTTCTGGATTACTGCAGCGGATGTTGGGCTTTGGAGCAGGGGCTGCTTCTGTTGGTGTGACATCAGGCTGTTGCAGATAGCGCAGGCTTGAACTATGTCGCGCACAAATTCAGTCATTCCGGGCCAGAAAAACATGCTCTTTGCTCAGACTATGGTTGCTTCCATGCCGCAGTGACCCCTGTGGATGGCATCGAAATATTTGTCACATAGGGCAGTTATGACGACTGCTTTGTGACCCTTGATTATGACACCGTCCTGCAGTACTTGTTCATCACGGACCAGGTAGTATGGGCGAATAGGAAGCAGAGCGCGATATTGTTTATCTGGCCAGCCATGGTGGATGACTGAAGACAGTAACTGTAAAGTTGTATCCAAGCCGTATGCTCTGCCAGGTCACTTAGGCATTCTGTAGGTACGTACGACACCATAATTACTGTGAACTGGTCATTTTCAGATGGCTGTTGTTCGCAGGTTGTTCGTGGGGCTCTTGATAGTTTCAGCCAGATGCATGTCCTTGGCCCTTTTGTAGACTAGGGTGAAATCGAAACTTTGTCGCTGTATCAACATCCATTGCAGGCGAGCAGGAGCAGCATGAATAGGTTTATTCAGAATGGTGACCAACGGTTGGTGGTCTGTTTCAACAACCACGGATTTCCCAACAATAAAGTCCTTAAATTTTATGCAGGCAAAAACAACGGCTAGTAATTCCTTTTCGATCTGGGCGTATCGCTGTTCAGTCTCGGACAAGGTACGGGAGGCGTAAGCAATAGGTCTGCAGTATCCTTCGACGGAATTCTGTAGGCAAGCAGCTCCAAGTCCATATTAGGAGGCATGACACGTGAGTATCACCGGTATGTTTAAATTGAAATAAGTGAGGGTAGGGGCACTGGACAATTGTAATTTACGGATTTTGAAAGCCCTCTGGAGTTGTAGATACCTCGACCATGCAGTGTTCTTGTGAGTCAGTTGTCGCAGGGGGGCAGATCTTTCTCTGACGTTGGGAATTAATTTCCCCAAGGAGTTAACCATTCCCAGGAATCTCTGCAAACTTGTCACATCAATGGGGACTGGCATTTCGTTGATGGCAATGGCCTTGGAGGGGCTAGGTCTGAGGCCGTCACTGGTGAATACATGTCCGACATACTGCACCTCCTTGACTCGGAATCTGCACTTCAGAGGGTTGAGCTTGAGGTGGATGTCTTATGCACGGTCCAGCACTTTCTTTAAATTAGCATCGTGTTCAGCCATGTCGCATCCAGCAACAAGAATATCGTCGACAATGATGGCACAAGTATACCCCGCAAATAATTGTTCATTGTACTCTGGAATACTTCGCTAGCAGAGTTGATGCCAAAGGGCACCCGCAGGTATTTGTAATGGCCAAAGGGGGTGCCGAATGTGTTGAATTTGGACGAGTCGGGGTCCAGCGGGATCTGGATGCCAAACAAGCTTTTGGCATCCAGAACAGAAAACACAGAGGCACTGCCTAGCTGAGCAGCAACTTCCTCCACCATGCGCATCGGTTAGTGCGGGCATTTGATCGCTGTGTTCAGGTCCCTGTGGTTGATACAAATTTGGATTTCTTCTTTGTTTTTCTTTGTTGCAACCACCATTGTGGAAACCCAGTCGGATGGGTCCGTAACCGTGGCAATGACATGCAGGGACACCATCCGCTGGAGCTCATTGTGCACTCTGTCACGCATAGCATGTGGAATGTGGTGTGGTGCTCGTACCACATGTAGGACATTTGCATCTGTGACAATGTTGTATTTGATGGGTAGCTTATCGTCAAAAAGTTCCTTGTACTGGGAAAGTATCTGCTGGGTGGAGCCCTCAGTAGGGGATATTTGATGGACTGCAGGTCCAAAAGTTACCAGTCCTAGGTCCTGGCATGCGTTAATGCCAAGCAGAGTTGCAACTTTCCCACAGACAATTAAGAAAACTCAGCCTGTGAGCTTGTGACGCTAGGTGGCATTTCAGCTCAGCTTTTCCAATTGGGTGTACCCCCCCCTCCCCCCCCCCCCCCCCCCCCCCCCATAGGCTAACAAAGCGGCCGATGTGTTTACAATACGCTCTGCATTTTTGATACGTGTAAATTCGGATAATGACATGACGTTACATTTGGCCCAGGTGTCGATCTTAGCAACAGTAATGGTATTGTTGACACGGAGTGAGACTTCAGGGTCGGGGTGCTTGTTAGCGGAATCAACCAGTATATGTATGTCATGACTCTTGTCTTCATGCTCGGAGAGAGTAGCCGGAGGAGGTGCTGGTAGCTCTTGGTACTCGATATCAGAATTTTCATATTTTAACAGGTGCACATGCTGCCTTGGGAATGAGCAATTCCCATGGGCTTGACAGCATTTAATGAAATGGTTTCGTTTTTGCAAAAATGGCATATCTATCTATCTATCTATCTATCTATCTATCTATCTATCTATCTATCTATCTATCTATCTATCTATCTATCTATCTATCTATCTATCTATCTATCTATCTATCTATCTCTATCTATCCTAAAATTCTCATCTTGACCACTGTCTGCGATGTTTTTAAATTTGCACAAAAATGGTAATGCATATCACTATCTTACTCGGCGTTCTCCTCTGCACCAAGCCACCAAGTTTTGTTCCGATCGGTGGAGGATTACAAAAGTTATGAAGGTTTAAAAATCGTGAGATCAGCAGATTGGTCTTCTCGCCTGTCTGTCACCATGAAGGTAACGCCCCATCCGTCACCCGCTGGAGAATAAAGTCCCAGAGGCGGGGTTGTCCGTGAGCACATCCAGAAGTCGCCCATCCAGAAGCCGCCCGTCCAGAAGCCGCCCGTCCAGAAGTCGCCCGTCCAGAAGCTGCCCGTCCAGAAGCTACCGAGAATAAAGCTGAAGCAGCGGAGTGTGGGCTGTGTTCCACGGGTGGGGGCTGTGAACGCTGGGGACTGGAGCAGCTGAGTAGGTCCGGAGCTGGGTCCTGGAGCCTGGAGTGCGGTCGGAGCCTGGGCCGGGAACCGGTGAGCCCACACACCCCCATTCCACCCCCCCTCCCCCCTACATCCCCCTCCCCACCCCATCTCTCCCAACCCCCCTATCCACACACCCCCTCCCCCATGCTCCCCCCTCCACCACGCTCCTCCTACCACCCACACTCCCCCCCGTACCACCCACACCCCTCCCCCACATACACCCCTCTCCTACCCCCCACAACCCCCCCTACCCCCACAACCCCCCCTACCCCCACAACCCTCCCACTCCCACAACCCCACACACCCCCTCCTCCACACACATCCCTTCCCCCACACACATCTCGTCCCCACACACCCCCCCTCCCCCACACACACATCCTCCCCCACACCCCCCCCCCCCCACACCACTCCCACACAACCCCCCCCCCCCCCCACCAGCCCAGACAGGCCCCATCTGAAGCCATCCCCCTCCCCTGGATGCAGGACATTTCCCGCCTGAAGCCGTCCCCGTCCCCCAGCTACAGAACGCTCCTGCCGTTGCGTTGGAGGAACAGGTGAGTGGTGGAATATTGCATTGGGGAATGGATTGCGCTGGGGCCTCCCACGTGACTGGAACTGAACAATCCCCACTTAGTCTAGTAGTTTTCTAAAGGCAAAGCACAGTTCGCGATCTGCGGGGTGCGACCTGACAGTTAGAACACTGTTCAATAAATCTTTGAGATTGTCGAGATGATGTGTGTGACTGGGAGCGCTGTTTACGGTAGGAGGTGTCGGTAGCATCAACACGGTACGAGGAATGCGGTCCTGGCCCCACTGATTTAGTGTGAGAGTCAGTGAGCTCAGGAATACGACAAGTATGTTCAGCTCTGGCCAGGATTTGTTCAGTATCACGGAGTAATTCATCACGTACTTTATCACTGAGGATTCCACCCACCAATCTGTCGCAGATGAGTTCATCACACAGATTCGCAAAACGGCAGCGTGCAGCAATATGTTTTAGAGTGCTGATATAAGTTTCCACAGGCTCACCTTGTAGCTGGTGTCGAGCAAAAAAATTAGTACGTTCTAGTACTGAGTTAGTGCGAAGGTCGCATAGCTGTCTGAATTTGTTGAACAGAACATCGGGATCATCAATAGTTTCAGCAGGTACCACAATCTCACAGCGTGCTTCCATGGGAAGGAGTCCTCGCCCCCCACTGATGACCCCTTTTCCCGTCTCCAACGCACCCCCTCCTCGTGGAACCCCCCTCGTGGCCAATTTCCGGCTTTAGAGCTCTTCATCAATAACTGCCATCGCGACATCAACCGCATCAACTTCTCCACTCCCCTGTCTCACTCCAATCTCTCCCCCCATGAACGTTCTGCCATCGACTCACTCCGCAACAACCCAGATTGGGTTATCAAACCCGCCGACAAGGGAGGTGCCGTGGTAGTCTGGCGCGCCGATCTCTACAAAGCTGAGGCCACGCGCCAACTCTCGGACACCTCCTCCTACTTACCCCTGGACCATGACCCCACTGACGAGCACCAGGCCACCATCTCCAGCACCATCACCGACTTCATCAACTCCAATGCCCTAACCGACCGAGCCTCCAACCTCATCGTTCCCCAGCCCCGCACGGCCCGATTTTACCTTCTCCCCAAAATCCACAAACCTGACTGTCCCGGAAGACCCATTGTCTCTGCCTGTTCGTGCCCCACCGAACTCATTTCCAAATACCTTGACTCCATCCTATCCCCCTTGTTTAAATCCCTCCCTACCTATGTTCAAGACACCTCAGACACTCTCCGTTGTCTCCGCGCATTCCATTCTCTAGGCCCTCACCCCCTCATCTTCACCATGGATGTCCAGTCACTCTGCACCTCCATCCCCCACCAGGATGGTCTCAAAGCACTCCGGTTCTTCCTCGACCAGAGAAGCAACCTATACCCAGCCACTGACACTCTCCTCCGCCTAGCGGAGCTGGTCCTTACCCTCAATAACTTCACGTTCGACTCCTCCCATTTCCTCCAAATACAAGGCGTAGCTATGGGCACACGCATGGGTCCCAGCTATGCCTGCCTATTTGTCAGTTACGTCAAGCAATCCGTGTTCAATACATACCAGGGCCCCATCCCCGACCTCTACCTCCGCTACATCGACGACTCCTTTGGTGCCACCTCCTGCACCCGCACACAACTGACTGACTTCATCCACTTCACCACTAACTTCCATCCGGCACTCAAATACACCTGGACCATTTCCGACACTTCCCTACCATTCCTTGACCTCACTATCTCCATTGCAGGTGATGGACTTCTGACCGACATCCACTATAAACCCACTGACTCCCATGGCTATCTGGACTACACTTCTTCCCACCCTGCTTCCTGTAATGACCCCATCCCCTACTCCCAATTCCTCCGTCTACGCCGCATCTGCTCCACGGATGAGGCGTTCCACACCAGGACATCTGAAATGTCCTCATTATTAAGGGAATGGGGGTTCCCCTCCTCCACCATAGATGAGGCTCGCACCAGGGTCTCTTCCATACCCGGCAACACTGCTCTCTCTCCCCATCCCCCCACTCGCAACAAGGGCAGAGTCCCCCTAGTCCTCACCTTTCACCCCACCAGCCGTCACATACAAAAAGTAATCCTCCGTCAGTTTCGCCACCTCCAACGTGACCCCGACACTCGCCACATCTTCCCATCTCCCCCCATATCTGCCTTCCGCAAAGACCGCTCCCTCCATAACTCCCTTGTCAATTCTTCCCTTCCCTCTCGTACCACCCCCTCCCCGGGCACTTTCCCTTGTAACCGCAAGAGATGCAACACTTGTCCCTTTACCTCCCCCCTCGACTCCGTTCAAGGACTCAAGCAGTCATTCCAGGTGCGACAGAGGTTTACCTGCATCTCCTCCAACCTCATCTATTGCATCCACTGCTCTAGATGTCAGCAGATCTATATCGGTGAGACCAAGCGAAGGTTGGGCGATCGTTTCGCCGAACACCTCTGCTCGGTGCGCAATAACCAAGCTGACCTCCCGGTGGCTCAGCACTTCAACTCCCCCTCCCACTCCGTCTCCGACCTCTCTGTCCTGGGTCTCCTCCATGGCCACAGCGAGCAGCACTGGAAATTGGAGGAACAGCACCTCATATTCCGCTTGGGGAGTCTGCATCCTGGGGGCATGAACATCGAATTCTCCCAATTTTGTTAGTCCTTGCTATCTCCTCCCCTTCCTCAGTCCCCCTGCTGTCTCCTCCCATCCCCCAGCCTTCGGGCTCCTCCTCCTTTTTCCTTTCTTGTCCCCGCCCCCCCCCACCCCCGATCAGTCTGAAGAAGGGTTTCGGCCTGAAACGTTGCCTATTTCCTTCGCTCCATAGATGCTGCTGCATCCGCTGAGTTTCTTCAGCTTTTTTGTGTACCTTCTTAACCACAATCTGATTGTTGTGATCCAGAACTGCAGGAGCAAAGTCGAAGCTCTCTGCTGGTTTGATAGCTTCTTGGCCAGCGATGTTGAAATGTATAGAGGCACGGTGTTCTGGTGGAATGTTGCGATGAGCAGCACAGATGTAATAGTTGAAATCACGCTCAAAAGTCCACCAACGTTCAGCTAGGTGAGTCAAAAATCAGAGGATCAGGTTTGCGGAATGAGTTGGCCATAGCAACATGAGAAAGGGGACAAAATGGGTGAGATAAAACACTGATAATAAAATAAAAACCGATATACTTAAACGCAGAGTGGGTTGACCACGTCTGAGACCATGTTGAGTAAATCACACATACTCACAGATCTAGTATAACAATATTTATTGAGTAACGTATACAACACACTACAGCATGTTACTGCAGCAGTACTGACTGGCAGCACATGTCGGGTTGAGATAATATGAATGGTGTGATAATAGGCGGAGCTTATAACAATAAAGCACTACATTGGTTAGTAAGTAAAGTAACCAATCTACAGAAACGTCACCTATTCTTTCTCTCCTGAGATGCTGCTCATCCCGCTGAGTTACTCCAGCTTTTTGTGTCTATCTGCAATTTTCATCTTTGATCTATACCTCACATGCAGGAAACGATGGATCACTGTGACATCCAGTGATGTTCAATATATAACTGAATGCCACTCTCTGCAATGTTCAGGCCTGCCATATTTCAGGAGCAAAGGGGGTCGGAAGGGTTTTCATATAGAAGCAGGGCATCGTAAGACAAATAAGACAGATTCTGTTAGACACAAGTTCCTGATCCTCCTGTAAAATTTGCATGCTTAGTATTCCTCATTTAATGCAACGCTCCATACTTTAAAGAAATTCTACCCCTTTCAATAAAGACAGTAGTTCCATCAAATCTCCTCTTGGTGTTCTTTGCTTAAAGAACACCCCCAGCAAGTACAGATTTTCCATATACACACACACACAGATATATCTACATCTATATATATACAGTGCATTCAGAAAGTATTCAGACCCGTTCACTTCTTCCGCATTTTGTTATGTTACAGCCTTATTCTAAAATGGATTCAATTCTTTTTTTTTAAATCATCGATCTACACACAATACCTCATAATAAAAAAGCGAAAACAGGTGTTTAAATTTTTTTGCAAAATAATTAAAAAGAAATAACTGAAATATCACATTTACATTAGTATTCAGACCCTTTACTCAGTGCTTTGTTGAGGCATTTTTGGCAACAATTACAGCCTCAAATCTTCTTGGGTATGTTGCTAGAAGCTTGGCACACCTGTATTTGGGTAATTTCTCCCATTCTTCTCTGCAGATCCCCTCAAGCTCTGTCAGGTTGGATGGGGAGCGTCGATGCACAGCTATTTTCAGGTCCCTCCAGAGATGTTTGATCGGGCTGGGCCACTCAAGGACATTCACAGACTTGTCACAAAGCCACTCTTGCGTTGTCTTGGCTGCGTGCTTAGGGTCGTTGTCCTGTTGGAAGGTGAACCCCTGGAGCAGGTTTTTTATCAGTTCCTGCCACTGAAAAACATCCCCACAGCATGATGCTGCCACCACCATGCTTCACCGTAGGTATGGTATTGGCCAGGTGATGAGCGGTGCCTGGTTTCCACCAGATGTGATGCTTGGCATTCAGGCCAAAGAGTTCAATCTTGATTAGAGCACACCAGAGAATCTTGTTTCTCATGCCTTTTGGCAAACTCCAAGCGGGATGTCATGCGCCTTTTACTGAGGAGTGGCTTCCGTCTGGCCACTCTACCATCAAGGCTTGATTGGTGGAGTGCTGCAGGTATAGTTGTCCTTCTGGAAGGTTCCCCCATCACCACAGAGGAACTCTGAAGTTGTGTCAGAGTGACCATCGGATTCTTGGTCACCCCTCTGACCAAGGCCCTTCTCCCCCGATTGCTCAGTTTGGCCGGGCGACCAGCTCAATAAAGTTCAAAGTTCGTCCTTTTAAGAATGACAGAGGCCACTGTGCTCTTCGGGACTTGCAATGCTGCAGAAATTGTTTTATATCCTTCCCCAAATCTGTGTCTCGACACAATCTTGTCTCAGAGGTCTACGGCCAATTCCTTCATCTTCATGGCTTGGTTAGTGACCTGACATGCACTGTCAACTGTGGGACCTTATATAGACAGGTGTGTGCCTTTCCAAATCATGTCCAATCAATTTCATTTACTACTGGTGAACTCCAAACAAGTTGTAGAAACATCTCAAGGATAATCAATGGAAACAGGATGAACCTAAGCTCAATTTTGAATGTCATAGCAAAGGATCTGAATACTTATGTAAATGTGATATTTCAACTATTTCATTTTAATTAGATTGCAAAAATTCCTAAACACCTGTTTTCGCTTCTTCATTCTGGGATATTGGGTGTAGATTGATGATAAAAAATATATAATTTAATCTATTTTAAAATAAGGCTGTAACGTCACAAAATGTGGAAAAAGTGAAGGGGTCTGAATACCTTCCGTATGCACTATATATATATTTATATCATCCCACCAAAATATATCACATCATGATTTCTTGCATTTTTTATATGAATTTTATCTGCCAAACATCTACCTATTCTTCCATCTTACCCATAGAGGGAGCGTTGAAAATGCCAATTTTTTACATTTTCTGCTTTTTTTTATCTCATGCCATATTTCAGGAATTTCCTTTTCTGCCAGAAGTTTAGTAAATGCCTGTTCTTTGATAAACTCCAAAGCAGTATTCATTTAGCATCTCAGTTTGGATTTATTGTGCCATCAATAATCTCCATCATGGACCCTCGTCAACCCCACCACTCCTCTGACTACTGTAGCTGCTATTGTGGCAGACCTTAATGTTATTAAGGTTGGAAAGAGAGGATACAACTAAGGGAGGGGCTTGGTTTAGCATTGCGTGATTTTGAAACTACTATCTGGAAAGAAGAGGGGTTGGAAGGAAGGTATCCAGCATTTCTGAGGAACAACAGGAATAATTCATATGCAATGCCATTACATTGGTTTAATAACACAGTCTCCCAGGCATTCACAAATATTCATACCATCATGGGTGAATAAGATGCATTTGCAAACAAGTATGAAAATCATCTACCATATTAATACTTTGACATATGATCACACTGGACATATGCTCCAGATTAACACAAAGTGCGTTGGATAAGAGCAGTTCTCAACACCACCCTCATTAAAACTGTGAAATGACAGAGAGAATAATCAAAGGCCTCCACACAGTAATTGTCAAATGTTTTCTCTGAGATACTTTCATTGCAGGATGATTTGAAATGATCTTGTTTACACTGATAAGTTAAGTTGAAAAGGGTATCAGCATTTGAACTTATGCCGAATGAACTTGGCAATTCTGACACTGTATCTGTACATTCCAAACTTGCAGCCCCCACTCCAGCACTGTCTGAAGCAACAAAGCATTGCCTATTGAACGTTATCCTTCTCCGCTAAAGTTTTTTCCCGATCTGTTGCATATTTATCAATATCATTAACAAATTGAGGCTGAAATTTTAGTTGAAATCAGAAAGGTAGGTGTTAATTGACTGAGACACAAGTCTCATGCCACGCTATTTATTAAAGTAATATAAAATACCATTTCCATGATAAAGTTGCAGTGTTTCTTTGCTGTACCTAAAACAGATGGCAATTATTAGAAAGTATTTTCATTGATTTTCATTATAACAGTTTTTTACTCTCTGAGCACTTAATACAAAGTGGTGCTCATAAAAAGAAAGTTTCCATAGCTCTAGGATATCAAACTCATGAACATAAAAGAAAATGAAAAACACAATGCTGGGTTACAGAATCCTAATGAATAATTTGACCAACGATTGAGAACTAAGAAATAGATTTTACTTCGGAGTCACGTGAGGGACTCCATGAAGAACCCGCTAGTCCGCATGCGCGTCATTACGCTACACGCATTGCACGAGTCATTTCGATGGAGGAAGGACGTTCCTTCTAAACGGCTGGTGTATACAACCAGCGAAGACAGGTAAGAGATCTACGTTTTTCTTACCTCTAGGATGGACAGAAGACGAACCAAAGCTGCAAAAAAGCTTGCGGGGGAGAGCCGTGCAGGAACGGGCAGCCAGCGGCGGCAGACGGCAGGGCTGTCTCCATTGTCGGGAGCACCTGTGCCAGAACTAGCCTCACCACCGGCGGGTGGAAAGGCTAAACGTAAAACCGACAGAGCCGTTCTTTCGGACGACTCGGATTTCGAACAGCCCCACGCCACCTACGCTCAGGGGCCTGTGGGGCTGAAGGAATTGGAGGAGCAGCAAGCGACCAGTGACCGAGATCACTGGAACGCGTTTGAGCTGCGGGACCAGAGACCGCGAGCGGTGAGCGCTCGAAAGCTCTGTACCGCGTTGGAGCGGCAGCTGGTCCAGGACAAGCCGCAAGAGCCAGGTGCCCGAGAGCACTGGACGAAAATGGAGCGGCTGATGGAGGCAATACTCCAGAGGGGGTCTGGCTCTACTGGGCAGACATTCAGCCCCTCTGCAGTACCTTATTCAGGGCTGTATTCGGCGTCTATTGCCTCCCAGGACAGCATAGCGGGGCAGATTTGGACTGACCCTGAACAGGAATTGATGGAAAACTCAGTGCAAGGGGTGAGTGGGAACTTACTTGAAATGGTGGCTCAGTTCGCAAAACCAGAACTCACAGGGCAAATTTACCAGCCAGGTTAGCGGCAAGTATTAATTACATGTCCCTGAACCAGCTACAGGGACAAGCCCTAATTGACACTATGGGGCGTCACTTGCAACCTGGAAACGGTAAATCCCTTAATGTCCCAACCGTGAACGCATGTATTTGGAAGCATGTAGGAGCAAGCATCAGGACAAGGGATGTCTTACTGCAAAAAGTACTTAAAACCCTCACCGCAGGGATAACAGCATTCACACGAACCTTGGATGAGGAAGATATGAATCAACACCAGAAAGATGCCCTGGCCCTCTTCTGCAATACCCAATATGAACTGAATAATATCAGAAAGAAGAGCATACAGCCGGTACTAGACCCAAAATTTGCAGGATTATGCAGAATGGAAATGACCACCGAAAAGACTTACCTGTTTGGAGGGGACCTACCAAAACAGGTAAAAGATTTGGACGAAGAATCCAAAGCCCTGGGAATCATAAAAGCAACCAAACGCCACCCCCAGAAGTACCACCCCTATGCACTCATGGGTCGCAAGGACTACTCCAGGGAATAGTCGAGGGCAAGACCAATCCAACAGCGGTCTTTTTTTTAGGACATGGCCCAGGCCGGCCCTCGTGCAAGATGCACCCATCTACAACAACACAAATCAAGACACCGGGGCCTCAACGTCCTCGGGGACAAGGGAAGAAATAAGACCACTGGTAACCATAGAGGTAGGTGGGTCTGGTCCCTTACTTATTAACGAAAGCATGGGTGTTGGTGGCAGATTACACTTTTTTCTGGATGCATGGTATAAGTTAACATCAGATACTTATATCCTAAGCAGTATCCAGGGATACACGATAGAGTTCTTACAACCATGTAATCCTCCAGTCCAGCATGTACCGAACAGAGTGTTCAGGCTTAAGGGCGAAGATAAAGCAAAAGCACATGCTGAACTGCAGAGACTCCATAAAATGGGGATAATTGAACAAACCCAACACAAACCTTTAGAATTCGTGTCCAACATTTTTATTAAACATAAGAAAGATGGTGGTTGCCGCATCATCATAGATTTGAGTAATTTGAATGTTTTTGTAAAATATATTCACTTCAAAATGGAAACCTTTGCTACTGCTAAACTATTAATCTCCAAAGGTTACTATATGGCAAGCATTGATTTAAAAGATGCTTACTATTCAGTACCCATAACAGGTGACCATAGACGTTATTTGAAATTTAATTGGATGGATCAACTCTGGCAATACAGAGCACTACCAAATGGACTTAGGTTATTTACTAAATTATTAAAACCAGCCTTAGCTTTCCTACGGGAACATAAACACATTGTGATGGCTTATTTGGATGATATACTTATATTGGGCAAAAGGGTAAAACAAGCAGAATTAACAATAACAGCCACCATACAATTATTTGAAAGCCTAGGATTCATTATCCATCCAATTAAATCTAAATTGAAACCTTCAACAACAATGGATTTCTTGGGATTTACCATTAACTCAGTTCTTATGTCAGTGACTTTGCCACAAGACAAAGCAATAGCCCTCGAGGAGGATTGCAGCAAAATCATTGACACAAGCAAACCATCTATTAGACAGGTGGCGAGAATGATTGGCAAGATAATAGCAGCTTTTCCAGCTGCATAATTCGGACCTTTATATTATCAGAATTTACAAAGGGCAAAAACAACAGCTCTAAAAAACAATGGAGGTCATTTTGATAGACCTATGGAACTACCAAAAGAAGGCATATTAGAACTACAATGGTGGAAAGAAAACATTAGGCATTGTTCCAATCCAATCATTATCAGCAATCCGTCTATCACACTACAAACGGATGCTAGTGCTCTCGGATGGGGTGCCACGGATTCCATCACCAGCTGTGGTGGGAGATGGAATGAACAGGAGTCATCATTACTACACACTTTGGGCATAAATTACTTAGAAATGTTGGGAGCTTTTCACGGCCTTAAGTCATATTGCTTAGGGTTATCTCACCAGCATGTAAGATTACAAATTGATAACACCACTGTGGTAACATACATCAACCACATGGGTGGAATCAAATCGACATCATGTAACAATCTGGCAAACAAGATCTGGCAATAGTGTATCCGCAGAGGAATTTGGATATCAGCTACCTACTTACCAGGTAGACAAAACTTAGTGGCAGACACCAGGTCATGCAAATTCAATGACAACATCGAATGGATGTTGGACAAAAAAGTATTTGCTGAAATTACAGCACGATACGGAACACCAGATGTCGATCTATTCGCATCCAGGCTTAACCACCAAGTGCCAAAATATGTATCATGGGAACCAGACCCTGGGGCAGCAGCTACAGATGCTGTTTCGCTGCATTGGGGGAAATTGTTCTTTTATGCATTCCCTCCCTTCTGCCTCATCAGTCGGGTACTAAGTAAGATAAGACAAGACTCTGCATCTGGTATCTTAATAGTACCCGATTGGCCTACCCAACCATGGTTCCCAGTGGTACAGGAGATGATATTAGAACCTCACATCACCATTCAACACAGACCGAATCTACTGGTAAATCCAGCAACTAGGACAAGTCATCCTTGTCATCGTCACATTAACGTTTTGGTTTGTAGAGTCTGAAAGCTCCTTTATTACACCTGGGCTTAACAACGAGAGCTATGAACATGATCACTGGAGCCCAACAAAAAATCAATACCTAGTATATATCAGAAAATGGCACAGGTATTGCAACCAGAACAACATTATCCACAGACCTACGAACATTCAACCGGTATTGGAATTTCTGGTAAATTTACACCATGACGAACGACTTACGTACAGCGCCATCAACTGTGCTAAAAGTGCCCTGTCTACCTACCTCTGGAGAGAAACGGAACGACAGCCTGTGGGGTCACACCCTTTGGTAACCAAGCTCATGAGGGGCATATTCAATGCTAACCCTCCTAAGGCCAGATATTCCCATATATGGGACGTTGACATCGTTCTGAATCTACTAAGGAACTGGACTCCAGCCACTAGCCTGTCATTACAGACTTTGACCTTAAAAACGGTCATGCTGATGGCATTGGTCACAGCACAAAGGGCGCACTCCCTACACAAATTGAGGCTGGATAACATGACCAGTTCGCAGGAAAATTTACATTTTTACATCCAGGAACTGGTAAAACAGAACAGACAGGAATCGGCAGGCCTAAAAGTGATTTTCAATAACTACCCTGCAGATGAGCGACTGTGTGTGGTAACACATCTAAAAGAATACATTAAACAAACCAAAACCATCAGACGCACAAAAAAGGCACTGCTCTTTAGCCACAGACAGCCTCATAAACAAATAACAAAACAGACCATTTCCAAATGGATAAAACAAGTACTTACTAAGTCTTACTAAGTACTAAGATTCTCTAATCTTACTTACTTACTAAGTACTTAAAGCAGGTATAGATACTAATTGTTTTAAATCTCACTCCACCAGGGCTGCAGCTACGTCGGCAGCATACAAGTTGGATGTTCCATTGGATCAGATCCTCAAGACGGCAGGATGGTCATCAGAAGGAACTTTCCGTAAATTTTATAATAAACCAGTGGAGGAAACTGGAACTTTTTCAAAAACTATTTTAAGTTCCGTAATATAATTTGTCCCCATGAATATACGGGGTTTATGATTTCTTTTGATAACAAATTTGTTTGTTGCATCTACATACCGTATGGATGTCGAATATATTTCTCCCCTATTCCAAGGCAGATGTGTGTCATGGACTCGTCCACGGCACGAATCACAGAGCTTTGAAATCTTCATGGAGTCCCTCACGTGACTCCGAAGTAAAATGGTAAGATTAAACGAGAACTTACCAGTTCGAAGTTTGATCTTTATTTTATGAGGAGTAACGTTGAGGGAATACATGCCCTCCGCTCCCACCCTGGATCATAAACTTGACTGGTATCTTTTTCTCTAATCTTACTATGTTTAAGTCATTACAGGTATCTGTGATTCACACCGCTGCTTTGAAGAATGACGCTCATGCGGACCAGCGGGTTCTTCATGTATTCCCTCAACGTTACTCCTCATAAAATAAAGATCAAACTTCGAACTGGTAAGTTCTCGTTTAATCTTACCATTAAACGTGCTGATAATGTCCAGTCACCAGAAGGGGATAATAGGATAATGGCGGTAGGAGGTTGTTTTTTAGATAACTTGGACAAGTAAATACCTAAAATTGGAGTGAAAACAAATATTGGGGCGCTCAAAAGGGACAGATGTGGAATATTTTTGGAAACAAATAGAAAATATAGCCAATTCTCACTTAAATGAAAAGATTTTCTTTTAAACAACAATGCTGGCATGGTATAGACTAAACAAATGGTTTAATATGGAAGTGAGAGTAGCGTGCTACAAGAGGGGTGGTTGCAAATGGAGTAATTATACAGGTGCACAACCTTTTATCCGGAGTTCCGGAAACCTAAAAGCTCCGAAAACCGGACATTTTTTCCAAGATGTTGTCTGCACACCAAAGCTCGTGTTTGGCGCCAAACCTGACCCGAAACGACCCACGGTTAACCCAGGTCTGTACTACTGTAGCGGCTGCCTCCTCCCCAGAGAACGGGGAGACACTTAAACATCTGTAAATCATTGATTAAATGTTAGTTTGGAGGGCTTTTATGTGAAGGGAGGGGGAGGGGGGGGTGAAGGGGGAAACTTTAATTCTTAGTCCCCTACCTGGTCGGAGAGGCGGGGAGCGGGCAATGCCTTACCGGGTCGCCGTGCAGTAAGCTCCGGAGCGCTGTGGCTGCCAACTCCCAACATCGCGGCGCTGGGGCTGCGGGTGTCCGGCTGCGGGCGGCGCCGGTTGTAGCTCCGACCCCGGCAACTCTACCCCTGGCTGCGCGGCGCTCCAAATCCAGCGCGGCCCGCGGACCGCAGCCGGACGCCCGCAGCCCCAGCTCCGCGATGTTGTGTGTCGGCGGCCACAGCGCTCCGGAGCTTACCGCACGGCGACCCGGTAAGGCATTGCCCGCTCCCCGCTGGTATTCCAGCGCTGCGACGCCGCAGACTCCCAACATCACGGAGCTGGGGCTGCGGGCGTCCGGCCGCAGGCGGCGCTGGATTTGGAGCGCCGCGCAGCCAGGGGTAGAGTTGCCGGGGTCGGAGCTCCAACCGGCGCCGCCCGCGGCCGGACGCCCGCATGCCCCCAGCTCCGCGATGTTGGGAGTCGGCGGCCACAGCGCTCCGGAGCTTACTGCACGGCGACCCGGTAAGGCATTGCCCGCTCCCCGCCTCTCCGACCAGGTAGGGGACTAAGAATTAAAGTTTCCCCCTTCACCCCCCCACATAAAATCCCTCCAAACTAACTGACTAACATTTAAGCAATGATTCCACGGTCTCCGGGGAGGAGGCAGCCGCTCCAGACTTTTCAAGCCGCCCGCGCTACCTACCTAATCTACGCTAAAAATCTTCCATTGTGCACCTGTATCATGAAAAATGGTGGAAATCAAAGTGGAAAAGACACTAATTTTTCTGGCATTCCATCATAATCAAGAAAATTGTAAAAGTGACTTTGTAATCTTTGAAATTTCTTGGGAGCAGGACTGCCCTGGCAGACCCATTGATTATGTCTGTGCTTGCTCTACAAAATATCTCAATTCTATCTTGTTGCCCCTGGTCTAATCCCCTCCGACCTGCATCTGAGACGCCTCACACACTCATCACGCTTCAATATTTAGAATATTCAGTTCCATTGCTTTGGCTTTACCGTAGACATCCAGCCCCTTTACACCTCCACTCCCCCCTAGGAAGGTATCAGGGCACTCCACTTCTTCCTTGAACTGAGACTGGATCAATTCCCCGTAACTAAAACTCTCCTCTGCCTGGTAAAACTTGTCCGTACCCTTAACAGCTTCTCGTTTGACTTCTCTCACTTTCTTCGTCAAAGGTGTAGCCATGGGGACTTGCATGGGCCCCAGCAATCCATGCCTTTTTGTTGGTTATATTGGACATTCCTTGTACCATTTCCCACCTTTTTCTCTGCTACATTGACAACTACATTGGGGCTGCCAACTGCACCCATGCAGAATTAATTTGTTTCACTACTAACATCCACTCTGCCCTTAAATTCACTTGGACAATGTCTGACGTTTCTCTTTCCTTTTTCCATCTCTATGCTTCCATCATTGAGGGAAGTTAGTGTAGAAATAGCAGGGGCTATGACAGAAATATTTCAAATGTCATTAGAAACAGGAATAGTGCCCGAGGATTGGCGTACTGCGCATGTTATTCCATTGTTTAAAAAGGGTTCTAAGAGTAAACCTAGCAATTATGGACCTGTTAGTTTGACTTCAGTGGTGGGCAAATTAATGGAAAAGATACTTAGAGATAATATATATAAGCATCTGGATAAACAGGGTCTGATTAGGAACTGTCAACATGGATTTGTGCCTGGAAGGTCATGTTTGACTAATCTTCTGGAATTATTTGAAGGGGTTACTAGGGAAATTGATGAGGGTAAAGCAGTGGATGTTGTCTATATGGACTTTAGTAAGGCCTTTGACAAGGTTCCTCATGGAAGGTTGGTTAAGAAGGTTCAATTGTTGGGTATAAATGCAGGAGTATCAAGATGGATTCAACAGTGGCTGAATGGGAGACGCCAGAGAGTAATGGTGGATGGCTGTTTGTCAGGTTGGAGGCAGGTGACTAGTGGGGTGCCTCAGGGATCTGTGTTGGGTCCACTGTTGTTTGTCATGTACATCAATGATCTGGATGAAGGTGTGGTAAATTGGATTAGTAAGTATGCAGGTGTTGTACTTCCGGTGGCACTGGTGCCAGCTGCCTCTACCTTCAGCCCGGTATCTTTATGTTTTTTTGTTTTTTTAGTTATGTTGAAGTGTGTTTTTTATGTTTTTTTTAATGTTTTAATGTGGGGGAAGAGGGTACGGTAAGGGGGATACCGTCCTTCAGTCGCTTCCTGGAGAGGCGCAACTATTATTCGAGTCGCGTCCTCGCCCCCCCTCCCCCCCCCAGCGGCCTACCTACTGGATTGGCACGGCCTTTCCTGCCTGGACCGACCAGAGCTCCAGCAGCGGCGGGACAGCGCTGATAAATCGTGGGGCTGGCGATGCCTTACCGGGGATCGCCGTCTGGAGCCCGGAGTGCTGGGCCTGCGGCACCGACATCCTGGAGCTGTGGTTCGTGGAGCTCCCAACGCGGGCGGCGCTGACAAACATCGTGGGGTCCTGCGACTCTGCCCGGCTTGGCCTGCGGACTCTGGTGGGAGGCAGCTGATCGGGAGGTCGGGCCGCTGAGGAGGATTTTCACCGTCGGGGTTCGGCGTCGGCGTTCCATCAGCCCGGCGAGAGGGCCTGAGCATCGGGCCGCCCGGGGTGGCGACTGCGAGTGCTCGGAAGGCCCCGACCACGGGTGAACATCTGGGAAGATCGGAGGGGAGGCTGGCTGGACTATGGTGCCTTCCTCACATTGGTGCCATTGTGTTATGTTGTGTCGTGGACTTTCTGTGTTTGTGCTTTTTTTTAAATTCTATTTTATTTTTAATATGTTTTATTATTTATTTATTTTTATGATATTGACAGTAAAGGGAAATTCATTTCGTTGTCTCTAATTGAGACAATGACAATAAATTTGAATACAATACAATACAATACGATACTAAGATAGGTGGTGTTGTGGATAATGAAGTAGATTTCCAAAGTCTACAGAGAGATTTAGGCCATTTGGAAGAATGGGCTGAAAGATGGCAGATGGAGTTTAATGCTGATAAGTGTGAGGTGCTACATCTTGGCAGGACAAATCAAAATAGGATGTACATGGTAAATGGTAGCGAATTGAGGAATGCAGTTGAACAGAGGGATGTAGGAATAACCGTGCACAGTTCCCTAAAGGTGGAATCTCATATAGATAGGGTGGTAAAGAAAGCTTTTGATATGCTAGCCTTTATAAATCAGAGCATTGAGTATAGAAGTTGGGATGTAATGTTAAAATTGTACAAGGCATTGGTGAGACCAATTCTGGAGTATGGTGTACAATTTTGGTCGCCCATTTATAGGAAGGATGTCAACAAAATAGAGAGAGTACAGAGGAGATTTACTAGAATGTTGCCTGGGTTTCAGCAACTAAGTTACAGAGAAAGATTAAATAAGTTTGGTCTTTATTCTCTGGAGAGCAGAAGGTTAAGTAGGGGACGATAGAGGTCTTTAAAATGATGAGAGGGATAGACAGAGTTGACGTGGACAAGCTTTTCCCATTGAGAGTAGGGAAGATTCAAACAAGAGGACATGACTTCAGAATTAAGGGACAGAAGTTTAGGGGTAACATGAGGGGGAACTTCTTTACTCTGAAAGTGGTAGCTGTGTGGAATGAGCTTCCAGTGGAAGTGGTGGAGGCAGGTTCGATTTTATCATTTAAAAATAAATTGGATAGGTATATGGATGAGAAAGGAATGGAGGGTTATGGTCTGAGTGCAGGCAGATGGGACTAGGGGAAAATAATTGTTCGGCACAGACTTGTAGGGCCGAGATGGCCTGTTTCCGTGCTGTAATTGTTATATGGTTATATGGGACAGATTATGCACTGATATTTACCATAAATGCATCTGATTCCTAGAGTTATGTTGACTTTATGTCGTACCATCCTGCCTTTTGTAAGGACACCATTCCTTCCATTCAGTAAGGATAATAGTTTCGGGATCTTGGTTTTTGCAGATAGATAGATTCATAGTCAGAGTGCTGTAAAACACAGAAAAAGTTCCTTCAGCCCAACTTGCCCAGGCCAATCAAGTTGCTGATACAAGCAAGTTGCCTGCACCTGGCCCAACCCCTCCTATACATGTACCCATCCAACCGTCTCTTAAATGTCATAATTCTACCTGCCTCTACCACTTCTTCAGGCTGTTCCTGTCATATTCCATAGATACACCATACTCTGTGGTATTTTAAAAAAATGAAGCATGTTGTTGTGTGGCCTTGTGTCTTTCTGAATGGATCAAGATTTGGTGTCTGATCTGTACTAAGGTAACTGATTTCATCCAAAATGTTAGTTGGATGCCGACAATTTCCTTTGAAATATTTGGCCTGGGAAGGGAAGAGAAAGTAGAGAGTTGCTGCTACTGAATTCTTCCTCTGACAGGAAGGACCATGTTTGACATTGTTATAATGAAGTTTCCCCTTCCACCTCCTACACACCCACCACACTATATATCCACGCGATAGTTGAATAGATTACTAATACTCACAATTATAACCAACATTTGACGAATGGTTCTCAAAAATGCTGGAGAAACTCAGCGGGTGCAGCAGCATCTATGGAGCGAAGGAGATAGGCAAAGTTTCGGGCCGAAACCCTTCTTCAGACTGCTATTTGAAGAATGGTTTCCTGAAGAAGGTTATGCAGGATACCCATAACGTGAAACCTCTCTTTCAAGTGGGGAAAGTGGTACATGGTATATCAGTAGCTTTATATTAAAGCATGTTTGCCTTAGATTTTTCATCTTGACAGTCTAATAAAATGGCAAAAATATTCTCTGGAAAGACAAAAATGCTGGTGTAATTCAGTGGGAAAGGCAGCATCTCCAGAGAAAATGGATAGGTCAGGACCCTTCTTCAGACTCTTTAGTTTGCTTCCATGATATTAGAACATGTGAGACAAAAATAAATTTAGAAAGTGCCAGAACTTGTTGGGAATTTCCTTCAGTTTTGTGCCAAATCCCCATAAATGTCAAGAAATTTAGGACTCCCGCCCACACATGGAACTACCAAACTTACAGTCTGAGTGTGCTCCACTATTTGACTTCTCACAAATCTAGTGGCAGAGAATGAAATTACTCCAATTATCCAATACCTGTGCTGGCTGGGGAATCAATTCATTATGTTAAGTGCTTCCATTTTTATAGTAGTGTGTAGGGTACAGAACATAGAACATAGAAAAGTACATCACAGGAACAGGCCCTTCATTTAGGACAAGATTTGCTTTGGACAGAAAGTTGACATCAGTGGATCTGCAAGCATTAAGTTTGCACCTATTCCAATGGGCAACAGTTAGTTCAGATAACTCGTTAACAGAACAATCTTGTCCAGTTTAATAATATCCTGCATTAGCTCTTGTATTTAAGTGTTTATCCTAAGGTATTATTCTATTTCATTTGCACCTGACACTATTTTATAGAATTAATCTATTATGAACGATTGCCAACTTCAGCTTCTGAATTTGTTCAAAATGTTAGATTATTAAATTTGAGTTATTTGATGTCATCATTTACCTTGATCATTCAATAATGTTTGCTTGGCAATTTACATTAAAACTACAACAGTCAACGACAAATTAGATAGCAGTTCAACTTTCTGCTGAGTTCATTTAATCTTTTCTGAATTTTCCACTTTATTGTCAGAGTATTTGAATTTCAAAGAGAAATATCCAGACATTTATGAAGCATGACTAAAGTAATGATATGTGACATTTATAATTTGCTTATGAGAAAAGTGATTCAGGGGTTTGAAATAGTATTCTGCTTTCATTTCGGAGTATGTTTTGAAATTTATTTTGCTTCAGACAGGGACCAAGCATATGGTCCTTATTAAGCTTGAATCCCATTAATGCCTTAGTGGCCACTTTTCTAACATCACAGCACTTCATCCTTTTATCAGTTGATCATGACAGAATCAGAAAGCATACTCTACACAGTCTCTGCATTGTATTTAACCTGCTGCATTAGAAAAGGCGTCTGTGGTGTTGCCCAGACTGTCCCTTTGACATTACTGATGCCATTCCAAATCCAGTGTCAATGTCCACTATGTTCATTGTTCCGCGTATTTGGAAAGGAAATTAAATTAAAATTGTGTTACATTGATTTACAATAATGGGGATTAGCAAAGAATCTAAAGCCATTAAATGAAACTGAGGAAGAAGATTAAAAGCCTACCTGGTGTTTCATTCAAAGCTTCAGTCCATTATGCTTATCATGGCGGCTTCCCATGTTGTTGCTGTTTGTGTTAGCCTCAGAATCACAACCTGATGCCCAAATCTACCAAGAGAGTCAAACAATCGGACCCATTGTACGTCCTTCACCTTGAAATGAACATGTATTACCTGTGGAAACTGAGAACAGAATTATTAAATTTGCATCACCTTAATGAACCAAGTTTAACCTAATTTTGACGTGATACATCTTGGATTTGGATTTAATTTGTCACAATGGATTTTACAGAAGGTAAAGAAAAATAATGCAAATGGTCAATAAAAAGCTTGTTTGAGGACATACCTGTAGATGAACAGAGATAGCTATATTCTACCTTGACCAAAGAAAGGAGATGCAACAAAATAAGTCAATCAATTTGTTAGGCAATAGTGCAGCAAAGAACTTGATGCATGAATTGAAACCTTCTCACAGTGGCCGCAGGTCATAAAATGTCTACCGCAACACAGAAGAATAAAATACTCAGAAACAATGGAAAACTCATAATTAAACACTTTTATGTTAATTCTACAAATTGAAAAAACATTGTAAACCATCCCTCTCCCCCATTTTGGAGTCATAGTTCAAAGGACAGATTTGGTAAAGGCTCAACAGGGAAGATTTCTAAGAGTAACTTCAGACAAATTATAGAATGATTGTTTTCCATCACTGAATTCCATGTGGGATATGAGATCAGAGTGTAGTCAGAATGAAAGAGGGGTCTCACAGGAAGTGTGGGATTTCTTTGATGATGCATGTTAATGCGGGGAGTCAAATGTACCAGGATGGTATATGGGGAAACACTAGCGCTTCCACAGAGAACTGCCGATGTTTTGTAGAAAAAATGTACATCTTTGAGTGATGAGAATCATGGAATAATATTTCACAGAAGGAAGCCATTTGGCCTATCATGCTGACTATTTGGTGGAGCCAATTAGACTCATTCCCTTGCTTTTTTTCTCCCTGTAGTCCTGTAAATTATTTTCCTTCAAGTATTTATCCAATTACCTTTGGAAAGTTACTATTAAATCTGCTTCCACCAGCCTTTCAGGCAGTCCAGATCATAAAAACAAGCTGTGTAAAAAATGTTTCCTTATGTTGCTTCTGGTTCTTTTGCCAATCACCTTAACTCTGTCCTTTGATTATGGACCATTCTGCCAATTTCATATCCATGTTGTTAATGTTCACTTAAAGCTGCAGTGTTTCAGGAAAATTTGAAGGAGGAGAGAAGGTAGAATAGGGTGAGGAGTTTGGAAGGGAATTCCTGAGTGATTCTTACTTGATTCAATAATACTTTATTATCACATGTACCCAGGTACAGTGAAATGCTTTGTTTTGCATACAACCCTGTAAAACTGTACAGCAGACCTCACCTAAGTAGTACACAAGAATTGCCATGTTTCTGGTGCCAACAAAGTTACAAACCAAACCAGAAAAAAAGCCAATATTTATCTTTTTTTCATTTAGTTTTTAAGTGGCATTGAAAGCACTTGTTGAGTCGGAAATTTATTGAAAAATTAAAGGGAAGTCATAAACATTTTTATAGGTATCTTTGTTCTGGTAAACAGCAGTGTACATTTCTCATCAACTATATGTTGCAAAACGCTGAAGCTGAATTGAGGGAAGTGTAAGACATTGTCCAACTAAGCAGTGGGTAAAATGTGATTCTGATCGACAATTACAATCTTCACTAATATTCCAAATATGAATTAATCTCACCACTCATTCTCCAACCCATTTCCAAACACCAAAGGACACATTATTGAGCAAACGATAACAAAGCAAAATGTTTATTACCTTTACATTGTCCCTCCTCCCTAAAAGCAATGGTTTCTGCTGGAAAGTGGCTTCCGATGCATGAGCAACAAGGCCATTACAAATTAACATTCATTTCTCCCTTGTAAGCTAAGATATAAGTTTTAATGTAGAAACAAGAGACTGCAGATGCTGGTTTACAAAAGATACAGAGCGCCGGAGTAACTCAACGGATCAGGCAGTATCTCAGGAGAACATGGATCGTCCACAAGAAAGCGGGGAGAGGTGTCAAAGAAAGTCCAAGTGAAATTGATGGCAGGCTGGAAGTTAGTGGTAAAGTTAATCAAATCAACAAGTTCTACACGGATGCAGGAGGAAGCCCTGATGCAGTCATTAATGTAGTGGAAAAAGAGTTGGGGGTGGTGCCAGTGTATGTTTGAACAGGGACTGTTCGATGTAACTTCTCTCTCTTCCAGCTTTCTTTCCCACCCCTAATCCAATCAGTCTCAAGAAGAATACCAAGTCGAAGCATCACCGATCCATGTTCTCCAGAGCTGCTGCTTGACACAGAGTTTCTCATGTTCATAATTTAATATGTTCATAAGCACTTTATCTCTTTTGACAAACAGTTTCTGCAGTTCCTTTTCCTGGCTTTTCTTTGTACTTAGCTTCTAAAACACTGTTCAATGAATGGTAGTCTACCTCATTTTATTTCAAATCAGATTTTATTCATATGTTCATAGTAGATATTAGCAGGTCCCAGACCATCGCACATTCATACTCAACATAGAAGTCCAGTACTTACTTGCTGATAGCCCATCATGAACTGCCACTCCACCAATGCCCAAGCAAACTGCTTTTAAATTCTACACCAGGACTGAAAATCCATTGATTTCAATGGAGATTCTAGATCTGCAGGAAAAAATATAAAAAGACAAATATATGTTTTGATTAATGCTTTTAATCACTTAAGTGAGTTTTAGTTTTTATTCATTTAAACATACTTTAAGTGATTTATTTCATTTTTAATATTTTAAATATTTCTCAATGTTAGAAACAGAATTCAGAAACATTTAAATCACCTGGCAGTCTTGATAGCATACAAAGCTATAAAAGGGGCTTCTTCATTGTGTGCTTCAAGATTCTCAATGCCTGAGAGAATAGTGATTACGAATTGCAATTGCTTCCAGTGCACTAATGCCGATGAAATCGGAGCTAATCATCACGGCTCACATTTACAGTTCTACGTTGTCGTGCAATAGTTTTACATGGCACACAAGCAGAGCTGGAAAAGCATTTTAAGTAATAGCTGTAATAGGATTCCATAATAGTTTTCTATATTTAATGCTGATTTTTTTAAAGTACTTGCTTAATGATTAAAAGTAGTTTCTTCTTAAAGAATCACTTAACTATAGTTGGTTTCTCAACTAAATGCATGACTTTTTATTGTCTCCTAAATTACAGGATGTCTGGCAAGATATTTTAGGTACTACATTATTACCACTATTTTCTCTGTCTCCTATACTATTTTCTGCTTTTCATCTCTGCTCCAATATAATAAACAGTCCCTCTCTCCTCCTTTCTAATGGGGTTAGAAACATAGAAAAAAAATAGGTGCAGGAGGAGGCCTTGGCCCTTCAAGCCAGCACTGCCATTCATTGTAATCATGCCTGATCACCCACAATCTGTAACCCGTGCCTGCCTTCTCCCCATATCCCTTGATTCCGTTAGCTGCTAGAGCTCTATCTAACTCTCCTTTATATTCATCCAGTGAATTAGCATCTACTGCCTTCTGGGGCAGAGAATTACACAAATACACAGGGGCGCTGTCCTGTGCACGGCTGCCCAGCCAGCAGCTGTCTGTCTCTTCATCTTTTTATTTTTTATTTGAGTTAGTTAAGTGTTTTGTTTGGAGGTCTAGACTTTTTTATGTGGGGGGTGGGGGGGGGGGAGGGGAGGCAGCTTTTCTCCGGGCTGCAGCTTCGACCCGTCTTCGCGGCCTACCAGCAGGCCTGGAGCGGCGTTTCCTGTCGGGGACCGCCCAGAACCTCGGCTTCAGCGGCGGCACAGCGCTGGAGCGCTATCGCGGAGCGGGCGATGCCTTGCCCGGGTCGCCGCGCTGGAGCTCCGGTGAGCTGAGGATCGCTGGGTAAAACATCACGGAGCTGCGGGACTGTGGAGCGACCAGCTGCGGGCGGCGGCGCTGAACTTTACACCGGGAGCCTGGGATCTCTAGATGAGATCGGCAGTTGTGGAGCTCCAACTGGCGCGGCCTTGTTGGCTTCGAAAGCCGCGGCCTCCAGTGCGGAAGCGGCTGTTCCAGGGTTCCCAGGCTGCTGGGAGGACTCTCCCGACGCCGGAGCAACATCACCCGGCGAGAACGGCCTGGAACACCGAGCCTCCGTGGAGGCAACTGTGGAGGCCTCAATGGGCCCGACTATGGGTGAACTGGGGTTGGGGACTGGACTTTGTGCCTTCCCTCATGGTGGGAGCCATTGTGGGGGGATGTTCTTTGTGTTTAAGACTCTTATTGGTGTTATGTCTGTATTCTTTTTTTTTGTGTGCTGCAAAATGGCAAGAAGCATTTCACTTCACTACACCTGGGTGTATGTGAATGTGACTAATAAAATACCTTTGACCTTTGACCTTTGAAATTCACAACTCTGGGTGGAAACGTCTTTTCTCATCTCAGTTTTCTATGGCCTCCCCTTTATTCTTAGACTGTGGCCCCTGGTTCTCGCCCAACATTGGGAACATCTTTCCTGCATCTAGCTAGTCCAGTCCTTTTATAATTTTATATGTTTCTATAAAATCCCCTCTTATCCTTCTAAATTCCAGTGAATACAAGTCCAGTCTTTCCAATCTTTATTAATACTGGTTAATTCTGGTCTATCGGGCCGTAAGGTTTTACTGAACACTCCCCCAATAGAATTCTAATATTAGTGCAGAGGCTGTTACTACCCTATGCTTCCACTAAAATAGATGGGAAAGGAAATCACACTAATTTACTCTCAGACAAGGTGCACAATTAAGGAAAAGTACACTCAACTGCAAAGCAGAGCATTGGTTGGATGATATACTGTAATCCATATTGATTCAGACTAATGATAGCCACAAAACTATGATTCATGTTCAGAGATGTGACTGATAACTTTCATTTCAGTAAAGTTCATGACCATTCTCCTCATCTCAAGTAAGCTTTATTGCACTTTTTATGATCTACAGATCATAATAACGATGGCTGGTGTATAACCAGATTTAATAAAAATAAAAATAAATTGAAAATACTCTGTATTCAATGGAAGGCAGAGAAAAGTCTTTATTGATGTTTCCTTTTTAACATCCATTAAACAGCTTGTCTTCGTTCAGCTGAGGGTTCAGATCATGCAGAATCTGTTTACATTTCCAATCTGTGCCGGTGCGGTGGTGAATTAATTTTCTGTCCCAAAGGGATTGTTCCACGGGCCTGTCTTGAACACGATATAACCATGACTAGCAGAGGAGAGTTATCTTGGATCACAAGCTTAAACTTGTTTTACACAGAGAATGGGTGATATCTGGAATGTACTGCCAGGTGATGAAATAAGATACAATTACAATGTTTAATAGCCATTTAGACAGACATGTATTATGAAGGCATAGCAGGATATGTTCCTAATATATGTAAATAGGATTAATGTAGATGCGCAGAAGGACTGTCATGGATCTGAAGGGCTGAAGGGACAGTTTCTGCATTGTTCCTTCAGAGGTTTTGTGATATCCTTTGGAGGCACCTGGCAATGAAATACATGAAGAGTTATAAATGTGCAGCACTTAGCCTTTACATCCTCACTAAATATATCTATCCATATTTTCCAGAGAAATGCAAGCATTTCCTCATGGAATGTCTGCTTCCTACAATTTCTCATTACTTAGTCTTGGGAATCAGTCTGCTACACCTGATTAGACACCCAATACAAGGAAATGAGATGTAATTTAAATGTTTTAAATGAATTTACTATACCTAAATATCTTCAATAAATGTTTTTTTTAAATTACATTTTCCTTGAAATTATTAACTTATTTTAAATGCTGGCACTTTGGTTATTTTTAATAGGTTCCGCAGGCTTCTGAATCTCAGATAAACTCAGAACCATTTGTTGCTTTTGACAGATTTGACTGTCAGCTAAGCCAGAGACCATGGCTTAACAGCATATCAAAGTTTGTTTAGTCTTTTGTGGCTGGAACCTGTTCTGGCACTGCCATATGTCAGAATGTACACATACAAGGACCTGCAGTGTCAGTTCCTTGTCTCTGAAAATTTGATAAGGAAGTTGCTACAAGCAATTTCGGTAAGCAATGAGCATGGGAAGCTTATTAATGCCTTATTATAGTGGCCCTAACCTCTGGTTCAGTCATTTCTTGTCTGTTTCCTAATGTCTAGGTTCCACCCTCAGATACCATTTTTACCTACCTCCCATTGTATTCTGCAGTTCTATGTATCCTGATCTAATCAGTGTGCGTGGTATGGAGCTCCAATGGGCCGGTGAAGGAGTAACTGAACTCTATTTGGTATGACATTGCCAACCATGTTCCTTGCATATATAGAAACATAGAAACATAGAAAATAGGTGCAGGAGTAGGCCATTCGGCCCTTCGAGCCTGCACCGCCATTCAATATGATCATGGCTGATCATCCAACTCACTATCCTGTACCTGCCTTCTCTCCATACCTCCTGATCCCTTTAGCCACAAGGGCCACATCTAACTCCCTCTTAAATATAGCCAATGAACTGGCCTCAACTACCTTCTGTGGCAGAGAATTCCAGAGATTCACCACTCTCTGTGTGAAAAATGTTTTTTCTCATCTCAGTCCAAAAAGATTTCCCCTTTATCCTTAAACTGTGACCCCTTGTTCTGAACTTCCCCAACATTGGGAACAATCTTCCTGCATCTATCCTGTCAAACCCCTTAAGAATTTTGTAAGTTTCTACAAGATCCCCCCTCAATCTTCTAAATTCTAGCGAGTACAAGCCTAGTCTATCCAGTCTTTCTTCATATGAAAGTCCTGACATCCCAGGAATCAGTCTGGTGAACCTGTTCTGTACTCCCTCTATGGCAAGAATGTCCTTCCTCAGATTAGGAGACCAAAACTGTACGCAATACTCCAGGTGTGGTCTCACCAAGACCCTGTACAACTGCAGTAGAACCTCCCTGCTCATCATGCCTCAGCATCATGTCACATTTTTACTGTTCCAACACTGATTAAATATAATCATACCGATGTACTTGTTGAAGAACCAATCGTTACTTGTTCCGAGACCATATGTGTTAAGAGACTAACATCTATGTAAACATCAAAGGTTCTGTTCTAACCTTCTAGATCACAGTTTTAAGTATCAACTAGACTAAGTGGGACCCGTTGGGTCCCAGCATCACACGGGAGGGCTGGTCACCCAACGCAATATTCCACCCCTCCACCAATTGCTGGCCAGTGGGGGGGGGGGGGTTCTGTTGCGCTAGTATGGGTGTTGTGGGCCAAGGGAACTGGTTTCCAGAGGGCTAGTATGTACATTGTGGGCCGAATGGATTATTGGGCCTGGCAGTACAGTCACTGAGGCCAGGCAGCTCAGTCACTGAAGTCTGGCAGCACAATCACTCGGACCTGGCAGGCTGGCAGCTGAGAAACTGCCAGAAATGCTGCCTAAAACAGGTGAGAGACTGTGAGAGAGAAGGGGGGGAGGATGGACTGAAAAGATTATTGGGCTGGTAGTTCAGTCACTTACGGCTGGTGGGCTGGCAGTTCACTTACTCACTGCTGGTGGACTGGCAGTGCAGTCCCTCATGGCTGGTGGGCTGGCAATGCAGTCACTCACGGCTGGTGGGCTGGCAGTTCAGTCATTCACAGCTGATGGGCTGGCAGTATACTTTTTTTAAAATCGCAAACCTTACGTGGGTTTTGAATTACATGTTACTCAGATGCAAGCCAAGGAATGGCATAATTGTTAGCTGTTAATCATAATCAACCTCAGCAAATTGACAATATCCTATTGAAAGGGAGTGGGTGTTAAGCTGTCAGGACATTTTATTATTTGCCAAAATATACATCTCAATATCATAATGATAGAAAACTTACTTTTTCACACACCACTCGTAAGTCTGGAGATTTTTTTAATGATAAATTTAGCTTCAGAAGCGTTTTCTTTTTGCATGTAAAAACCCACTTCAGAACCATGGGCGATTTTAAAATTTTACAGCCAGATTTATCACTTCTGAAACTTTTTAGGTACCAAAGGAATCAAGAAAAACACAAATAATGACTTACTGTTGATGAAATGCAGTGAGCAAACGCGATAATTCACAATATTTTCAATCTCGATATCTGCACGGCCAATGTTCGCCAAGCACATTAGCTGTTGTTGTCCCTTCAGCTCTCACTTCTCTTTACCTTCATTTCTCTTCACTTTTGGAATTCTGAAGTAGGATAGATGTCTCTCACGGTTACCCTGACTTCCACAGTTATTTACAGCGCAAAAAATCACCATTTTGGTAGTTTTTAACAAGTAGGAAAGTACATGTTTCGTGTGTTAACAACATATACTGGAAGCTGCGATGTCCTCCAGATGGATTGAGCGGTTCTGTTCGTCAAGCCCTTTTACCTGGAGACCTTATGTGCAACCCCCCTATACACACACACAGACTTTCAGTCACACACAGACTCACTCACACACAGACTCACACACACACACAGACTCACACACACACAGACTCACACACACACAGACTCACAGGCTCACACACAGACTTACTCACACACAACCAATACTAAAATGCCAAGTAACTTCAGAACGTGGTGAATATACAGTGTGTAAACCAAATGATTCAAACGTTTAAAGCCTCCTGTCGAGGCTACTGCTGAGGCAAAAACGTGCTTTAAATAACGTCTAACAAACACACTCACCATAGACAGAACAGTAAGCTTTCTTGAATTATTCAATGACGTCTTCACTCTGTGCCTTTTGCAGTCAGCGCCCTCTTGCCACGAACCGGAAATGATGGAAATAAAGCCCTTTAAAAAGCCAAAAAGCCAATTGGGAAAAAACACTTTGCAAGCCAACAAAACACATTTGTTTAACATTTGTTAAAGTGCTTTATAAAGCCAAGCCAATTGGGCAAAAACACTTTGCAAGCCAACAAAACACATTTGCTGAAAGCCCTTTATAAATCCAAGCCAATTGGGCAAAAACACTTCGCAAGCCAACAAAACACATTTGCTGAAAGCCCTTTATAAAGCCAAGCCAATTGGGCAAAAACACTTTGCAAGGCAACAAAACACATTTGCTGAAAGCCCTTTAAAAAGCCAAGCCAATTGGGCAAAAACACTTTGCAAGCCAACAAAACACATTTGCTGAAAGCCCTTTAAAAAGCCAAAAAGCCAATTGGGCAAACACTTTGCAAGCAACAAACACATTTTCTGAAAACCACATCTCGGGGACTCACCGTGGAGTAGACGTGCGTTCAGCATTATTTGCAGCTCAGAGAGCTGTGACCCCCTTGCTTCCTCTGTCTGGCAGAGACTGAGTGATCCATGACACTTCCGGGTTTTATTAGTCCCGCACCCTGCCTCCAGCAGAGAGAATGGCAAAAATGTTTTAAACATTAATATGTCTCTGATTTTTCATCGATGGGAAAAATCCTCCAGTCCAGTCTGGCGGAGTGGGGCTTTGAGCGAGGTGGCCAAATATTACGGCCGTAAGTGGCGGCGTTCTCTCGGAATTCATAAAACAGTAAATCCAAAGCGGTCAAGATCTTAGTTTTAGTAATATAGATGTTGAATAATTATTTAATAATCAACTGCATAATGGCACATGTTTCTCACATTTATCCCCCAATGACAATAGCAGCCCACTATCTATTAAACACAGTAGGATTTTTAATGTTAGTTCTGACCACAACGAATTTGTAATTGCCTGTAGGGAGCGTTGCACTGATAGATGTTTTTAAGTGTAACACTATGCCATGATGCAATGTTTCAGTAACATTGTGGAATTCTACACTTTTGGTTTGAGTCTTCATTATTTGCCATTCTGAAGGATGTGAAGCAGATGTATCCATATGAAATTTTTTTAATCTCAAATATATTTTAAAGGTTGAATAATCTAATTCAATCACAAAAGCTAGAGGCAATCACTGGAATTAATAGTAGTTATATAATATTTAAGTCAGAAATGCAAACAATAATGTGCACTCTTTGATGATAGTGAACTAAATAGAGCACATTTACTTTTATCAGCATCTAAGAAGATTCAACATATCCTCAAAGATTCTCTCAAAGCTGTATCTATGCGCAATGGGAATTATTCTGACGGGATGCATCTCAGTCTGATATGGCAACTGTTCTGCTCTTGACAGATTGAACCTGCAAAGAACGGTGAACACAACCTAATTCATTACCGGTTCATCACTTCCATCCTGTCTATCTTCATAGTGCATTGGATCAGGAAGGCTGGAAGTATCGTCAAGGATGCCCATCATCCTGGCCATTCCCATCTCTCTCTTCGAGGGAAGATACAGTAGATTGAAAACTTGGATGACCAGGCTTAAGAACAGCTTCTTCCCCATTGGTATTCTGACTCCTGAACAGATCACCTCTATCGTGTCCATTTCCAGAGGTACTACCACAAACTTACTCTTAACTCAGTTACAAAGAAAATAGGTGCAGGAGGAGGCCATTCGGCCCTTTGAGCCAGCACCGCCATTCATTGTGATCATGGCTGATCGTCCCCTATCAATAACCCGTGCCTGCCTTCTCCCCATATCCCTTGACTCCACTAGCCCCTAGAGCTCTATCTAACTCTCTCTTAAATCCATCCAGTGACTTGGCCTCCACTGCCCTCTGTGGCAGTTATTCCATAATTAACCGTTAATATTCTTTTGCAATATTCATATTTTGCACGACAATCTTGTGCCATTCTGCTCATCATTTTATTCTTCCATATGTATACTGTTTACTCTGTGAGCCCCATATCATATGACCAAGAATTTTAAATGCATCCTGTGGTATATGACAATATTACCATTGTGGGGAATTACCATATTTCATATTAAAAAAATTAACTTGGCTGTTTTAAATTTTATTGTATACAAGCCTTTGATTGTAGGCTAGCAAAAAGCAAAAATTAAAAGTAGACATTTCGAATATTTCAATATGTATGTAAGAAAATTAATTTTAGCTATGCTTCCTTTTGACAGATGAGGGGATCATTTGGCCCATTGAGTCTGTGCAATTCTCCAGAGCAATCCTACAATCTCATTTATTTCCCTGTATATGCTCTTTCTCGTAAGTTCATCAATTCCCCACCCACCTACACCAGGAGTATTTTACAGTTGCCAATTAACCTATCAACGAGCTCATCCTTGGCACACAGGGTAAAAATCAAGCACACGGGGCAAACTAAGTAGTCACAGACAGAACAGACAAACTCCACACCTATAGGATTGAATCCAAGTCATTGGAGATATGAAGCAGCAGCTCTACTAGCAGCAGCATTATGCCACATATATAATTTTTATTTATTTAGAGAAGAAAGCAAAGAGCTAGATGATAAAGAATTTAATGGTGAAAAAATATGATATAAAATACATTGGCAATTTAAAATGGTAGTTTTGTTTCCATTTACCCGAATACTTATCATCATCAGAATATTAGACACTATTCTCCCCAATGTTAGATCCCAGGAATACCTTACTCTGGAGCACAAATTAATTGCTTCTGGACATCTTTCTCCCTATTCCTAGATTCTCAATGATCATAAATTGCTCAACATACCCGGTGGCCATAAGGGCATAGGAGTCTGAATTTCAGAGCTGAGTAGAACATACCATTGGTATTATGTACCGTGCTTAACTTGACTACCAAGGAAACAATTTCCATGTAAAAGTCTCAAAAAACTCTATTCTAAACAACCCGGTGAAAGAAGATTCAAAGGGATTAAGATAGCGGATAAATACATTTTCAAATCTCACCTATCTTCTTAATTTTAGTGTAAACATTCAGTTCCATTCAATATGGCAAATAAGTAGCCCAAAAGTAGAACTCTTTAATACATTTCAGACTCATGGTATCCTCACTCAGTGTGTGTATCACAGTGACAAAGGCAATACAGTAAAACTATATTTAATGGATATTTATACATAAGAGAGCAAAAGTTTGTGTAAAATATGTGGCAGTAGAAAAACTAATTTGGAAGGAAACTATGCTTTTTTTTCAAATAGACATTTAAAAAGCTACATCAAGGTCTGAAAACATGATATGTTCATTTTCTCTGAGTAGACAGGGCCTCAACTAATATCTGTAATGTTGAAACCAGGGTCTGTTTATCTCAAAGAACTGTATCTAATAATTTATGAGCATACAATTAACTGAGTTAAATGGACCATAATAGAAAAAAGCTTTGACATTAAAAATATTACATTTCCTGTTGCAGAATCTTACTACACCCAATGAATCTTACATTTTTCAAAGCTTTCGCTGGGTTTCTCCTATTACCCTAAGGATACATTAGAGATTCACCACTAAATGGTGGACACTTTGGTACATTACATGCAGGGAATCATGATCTTGTTTATAAGGGGAGAAATAACCTTTCACACTTAGCCAGGTAATAATCACTTTTTTCTTGAAAAGATAAAGGAATTTGAACTAACAGGGAAGATAACAAACAAGATAAAGAATTAATCAGAAGGGAGGAAATTGACCAGTAGCGAAAATTAGTTTTTCAGAGTGGTCGGAACATGTTCAGGTGTATCTGAGCATTCTGTTAGATGCACCTCTATTCCCCCCTGTATACCGTGTACACCAATAAATTGATACACATGGTTTCTAGAACTCATAGCTAGATGAGTCCTATCTAAATTTATCATAATACATGATTATTGAAGAGCATTTATCCCAGCCTTAGAATATTGTTGCAAGAGTTTCTCAGGGTTATGTCTTAGATAAAATCATCATCTTTGCTACTTTAACATCTTTGCACAATATTACTTTCTATTAAGATCATAAGGTCATAAGTGATAGGAATGGAATTAGGCCATTCGGCCTATCAAATCAACTCCACCATTCAATCATGGCGGATCTAACTCTCCCTCCGAACCTCATTCTCCTGCCTTCTCCCCATAACCTTTGACACCTGTACTAATCAAAAACCTATCTATCTCTGCCTTAAAAATATCAACTGACTTGGCCTCTACAGCCTTCTGTAGCAAAATAAAATCACAGATTCACCACCCTCTGTAATTCTAATTCTAATTCTGACTATTTACATCTCGACATGTAATAAAGCAGACCAGGTATGCATGGGGAAAGTTATGGGCAATTTGGATGCATGGGCAAATAAGATTAATTTGTCATATAAGACATATAAGACAATTAAGGTATACAAATGCCAGGCAATGATCATCTTCAACATATAAAAGTCAAACTACCTACCTTTGACACTCAGCTGCATTATCATCGTCCCACAGTTATCATTTTGGGGGGGCATTTTTGACCAGAAAGCCAACTGCAGGAGCAACAAGTATACAATGGATAAAGATCAGCAAGTCATAAGGTCATAAGTGATAGTAGAATTAGGCCATTCTGCCCATCAAGTCCACTTCTGCCATTTTATGAGATTGTTGGCCCCACCACTTGTCTTATCTGGTCTCTCTCCATCTATAGCCATAGCATTTCTGAGATCTCCATAGTTGAACAGTTGTCAGTTTCCTGGCTGTCACTGACTCGATTTTCCATGGGTGTCCATCTGCACATCCATTCCCACCCTTCCATTCTTTGCTGCAGAGGCCTAAGCAGTCCATTCTCCACTAACCTCTTCTTCTTTGAGTTACTTACTATGGAAATCAACGCAAGTTATATCTATTCCCACTGGGTACTCTGGCTTCTACCCACATCCCAAAGATGTACTGTTTGATTGATTGACTACTATGAATGACCTCAGTGTGGCAGGTGGCGAAAAGTGTCAAAAGGGAAGTTGAAGGGAATGCATGAGAAGGAATAAGTCGAAGGAATGTTGAAGGAATAAGCAGAGGAATGTAACTAATGGGACTGCTCGGCCAGAGCTGTATTATCTGAGGAAGGGTTCTGACCTGTAACATAATTTATTCATGTTCTCCATAGATGTTATCTGACCCGCTGAGTTATTCCAGCATTTTGAGTCATTTTGTGTAAATCAGCATCTGTAATTTCTTGTTTCTACTGTATGGCTTTTTTCTGTGACTAAGTAAATAGGCCACTGTCATTTTGATTAAAATTCCACCATGGACTTTATTTACTTATTCCAATTTCTAAATTACCATTGCATCTGTGTTCTCAATGGAGTCTTCCACTCCTGTACATTTGATTTTTCCCTTTTCCACAACTGAAAACTCTTCACTGAAACGAGCTCAAAGAGCTACACATGTAATTGCCTGCAACCTTCATTTAACGGATTATTTCTGCCAATTCTGCCCAACATTCCTACCACCCTTGCAATTAATCTCCCCACTTCAGTCTCTTTCCTTTAGCACCCCCTCAGATGAAACAGCATCTTAATTGTTCCTTTTATGTTTTTTTTATTTAACAGCTCATAATGGGCCTCCTGCATGCTACAAAGAAAAAGGCTGAATCCTTCAGAAGTTTGAAAACTTAAAACTGGAGCCCAACCGAAGCTGCCAAATTTGATGTAAGTACTTATGTTTATACCTGATGTTACAAGGCCACTTAGTCTTCCCGAGGAAGCTGATAAAAACATTAAGGAATCAGCAAACATATAACATGCTAAATTAAAAAAGATTGAACATGACCATAAAGATTACAATGGGAACGAAGGACTACAGTAAAGCTTAAAACTTTACATTACAGAAGTTTGAAAATTCACTGGTCCACATTTGGCTGACTTTCATCTATATGACAATCTATACATTATGTATGCAAGTGAAGAATCTTACTGTGCCTAGTCACATGTGACCATAAAGTATTCCTGGTCTCTTCTACTCTCCAGTACATCTTATTGTAAACTCATTTCACCATTGGATTAGATACTTCTACAATTCTGCAGCCCTAACAATGAATTCAGTATTTCAGGTAATAATTTTACTATTACCATTTGAACCTTGTTTTGTTTCTTTGCTTAAGCTATTACGACACTTATCCAAATTTTACCCCTTTTACATTTTCGTTCCTTCCGTTTTATCTCCGACCCTCCCTTTTGTTCTTTCCTCTCTTCTCCTTTTCCCTGCATCATACTCTACAGAAAACCTAGCTTCCTTCAATTCTGTTGAAAGGTCATCAACCTGAAACATTCTCTCTGTTCTCTTCTCATATATGCTGCCTGACCTGCTGTGTATTTTAAGCAAACTTTGCATTTATTTTCAGTATCCACAATATTTTCTTACCTTATGTATTTATTACCACAATTCAGCTATCAAAATTTAGCACCACATAATTAGTCACATTGATTAATACACGGTGACGCAGCAGTAGAGTTGCTGCCATACAGCACCAGAGACGTGGGTTCCATCCTGGCTACGGGTGCTGTCTGCACAGAGCTTGTGCATTTTCCCCGTGACCTGCGTGGGTTTTCTCCGGGAGCTCCAGTTTCCTCCGACACTCCAAAGACAAACAGGTTTGTAGGCTAATTGGCTTGGTAAAGTTGTAAATTGTCCCTAGTGTGTGTCGGATAGTGTTAGTGTGCGCGGTCGGCACGTTGGAGTGCTGGTCGGCATGGACTCAATGGGCTGAAGGGCCTGTTTCTGCACTGTATCTCTAAATTACAATAAAATACAATACAATACAAAGGACATTTATTATCACATACACCAATTGGTGTAGTGAAATTTGACTTGCCATGCAACACACGAATAAAGATAAGACACAACTGTGGGGGAAGGCAGCAAAGTCCAGTCCCGTCCCCTGTCCACCCATAGTCAGGCCTATTGTGGCCTCTGCAGTCGCCACTATGGCAGCCCGATGCTTCAGGCCCTCTTGCCGGGAAGATGGAACTCCGGCGTCGGGTGAACACTCCTCAGCGGCTTGGAATGTCTGGAGCGGCCACTTCCTTCCCGGAGACCGCGGCACCCGAAGTCCACAGGCCGCGCTGGATGGAGCTCCGACTCTGCCGATCTCAGATCTCAGGTTTTAAATCCAGTGCCGCCCACGGCTGGACGCCCACAACCACAGCTCTTCGATGTTGGAGTTGGCGGTCACAGCACTCCGGAGCTTACCGCACGGCGACCCGGGTAGGGCATCGCCCGCTCCGTGATAGTATCCCAGTGCCGTGCCGCCGCCGAAGCTGGGGTTCCGGCCGGTCCCGACAGGAAACGCCGCTCCAGTCCGATGGTTGGCCGCGAGTAGGGGGCGAAGAAGCAGCTCGGAGGGAAACTCTCCGACCAGGTAAGGACTAGAAAATAAAGGTTCCCCCTTCCCCTCCCCCACCCACCCACCACATAAAAGACTAGAAGACCTCCAAAACAAACACTTTTAACTCACTAAAACGGTGTTAAACGGTGAAAGGTCTAACAGCTGCTGGCAGGACAGCCATACTCGACGGCGCCCCCTTCGACTTCAACTATAATCCAGCTATCAATTTTCATTCATTCTCTTTATCTAGTCCTAGGTTCCTTTTAATGTAATCAGTCTCAGATTATTTTCTGATCTCTTGACATAAAGTTTAATACCAAAGGAAAATGTAATAGTATACACATTGCATTCTCCCTTGTACCATGAATAATGTGGACAGCAAATGAAATGCTGTGTTATTCTGGTGGTCAGTGTTTAATGCAGAGTTTTGATATTTACCACCAGCTATTCTTTTGCATTACCAAACCAGTTATTAACCCAGCTAGTTTAATTCATGATTAGTGTTGATCTAGGTGAATTCCATGTTCCATGAAAAACTTTCTAAAAATTGTGTGTTAAACTTTTTCAAATGATGATGGCAACTAATCCATTTGTGTGCACAGATTAGACCTTTATCTAAAAGTCTACCTCAATCTCTCTAACATAATATATAAGATTTAGTATTTGTTCTCTTTCTCATGGTCACACGGACCTCATGGTCATCTTCAGTCTTTTTTTAATTAATTTAGCATATCATTTGTTTGCTGATTCATTAATATTTTTTTCTGCTTCCTTTGGAAGACTAAGTGCCCCTGTAATATCAGGTATAAACATTAGTAGATACTCCAATTTGACAGCTTCAGTTGGGCTCCAGATTTATGTGTCAAACCTTTGAAGTATTCAGTCTTCCCTGATGTGTCAGGACCATTCATTTTATACTCCACTAGACTAAGTGGGACCCGTTGAGTCCCATGTTCATACGGGAGGGCTGGCCCCCCAACGCAATATGCCACCTCTCCACCAATTCCAATATTGGTGGCCAGTGGGAGGGGGCTATCTTGAGTGCTAGTATCGGTGTTGTGGGCTGAATGGACTGGTTTCCAGAGGGCTAGTATGGACATTGTGGGCCAAATGGATTCTTGGGGTGGCAGCTCAAGCCTGATGTGCTGGCAGCTCACTCACGGCTGGTGGGCTGGCAGATGACTCACGGCTATTCCTTGAAATTCCATTTCAAGCAGGGTACAAAGCCACCAAATTCAAATGCAGTTTCCTACCATTTCAAGCAGGGTGCAAGGCCACCTAATTCAAGTGTAGTTTCATACCATTTTAAGCAGGGTGCAAGGCCCCCAAATTCAGGTGCAGTTTCCTACCACTTCAATCAGGGTGCAAGGCTACCAAATTCAAGTGCAGTTTCCTACCACTTCAAGCAGGGTGCAGGGTCGTGACCTCTCCCTCCCCCATCTTGCAGAGACTGAGCCACACCCACACTTCTGGGTTTTATAATCCCTCCACCTCCCACCAGAAGGGTGTGGCCTTCATGGCGTGATTGACAGGAGATAGATTCTCAACATTTTTTAAACACTAATAACTCTTTTATTTTTCATTGATGGGAAGAATCCTCTGCACCTGATGAGCGGAGGGGGACTGAGTAAAATGGCCAAAAATCACAGCAGTAAGAGGTAGCGTTTTATCTAAAATCAATATACAGTGCAAACAGGAAGTTGTCAAGTTTAGACTTTCAACTATTTGCTGTGCTTTAGTTCAAACAAACCACCACCAACCATTTGCTGTGCTTTAGTTCAAAACATCCACCACCAACCATTTTCTGTGCTTTAGTTCAAACCAGACACCACCAACCATTTTCTGTGCTTTAGTTCAAACCAACCACCACCAACCATTTGCTGTGGTTTGCTTCACACCAACCATTTGCTGTGCTTTAGTTCAAACCAACCACCACCAACCATTTTCTGTGTTTTAGTTCATCCAACCACATTTTCATTTTCAAACCACATTAAGGGCAGTCAAGGTCATTAAAACCACACTCACAGTTTAGTAGACATGTGTTCAGTGTTATTCACAGCTCAGACTGAGAGTCATGACCCTCTCGCTTCCCCAATCTTGCAGAAACTGACTGAGGCATTTAACACTTCCGGGTTTTATAGTCCCTCGGAAGGGGCGTGGCCTTCAGGAGAGAGAATCTCAACATTTTTTAAACACTAATAACACTTTTATATTTCTGCGATGGGGAAAATCCTCTTGTCCTGCGCAGCGGAGGGAGACTGAGTAACATCACAGCCGTAAGTGGCAGCGTTTTTTCTAAAATCAATATACAGAACAACAGGAAGTGGTCAAATTCAGACTTTTTGTAATATAGATAAAGGACAACCATGCCTTTAAAGATGTTGCTGTTTAATAGATGCATGCTGGTGACATTTGGGAATGCATTGATTGCACTTAATACTCTGTATTGTGAAAATCATAGAAACATAGAAATATAGAAACATAGTCATCACACAAAGAAAACATAGAAAATAGGTGCAGGCGGAAGCCATTCGGCCCTTAGAGCCAGCACCGCCATTCATTGTGATCATGGTTGATCGTCCCCTATCAATAACCCATGCCTGCCTTCTCCCCAGATCCCTTGACTCCACTAGCCCCTAGAGCTCTATCTAACTCTCTCTTAAATCCATCCAGTGACTTGGCCTCCCTGCCCTCTGTGGTAGGGAATTCCATAAATTCACAACTCTCTTGGTGAAAAGGTTTTTTCTCACCTCAGTCTTAAATGACCTCCCCTTTATTCTAAGACTGTGGCCCCTAGTTCTGAACTCTCCCCCCATTGGGAACATTTTTCCTGCATCTAGCTTGTCCAGTCCTTTTATAATTTTATATGTTTCTATAAGAGCCCCCCTCATCCTAAACTCCAGTGAACACAAGCCTAGTCTTTTCAATCTTTCCTCATATGACAGTCCCGCCATCCCAGGGATCAATCTTGTGAACCTAAGCTGCACTGCCTCAATCAAAAGGATGTCATTCCTCAAATTAGGAGACCAAAACTGTACACAATACTCCAGATGTGGTCTCACCAGAGTCCTATACAACTGCAGAAGAACCTCTTTATTCCTATACTGAAATCCTCTTGTTATGAAGGCCAACATTCCATTAGCTTTCTTCACTGCCTGCTGTACCTGTAAGCCAACTTTCAGTGTACAAGGACGCCCAGGTCTCGCTGCACCTCCCCCTTACCTAACCTAACCCCATTGAGATAATAATCTGTCCCCTTGTTTTTGCAGCCAAAGTGGATAACCTCACATTTATCTATATTATACCGCATCTGCCATGCATCTGCCCACTCACTCAACCTGTCCAGGTCACCCTGCAACCTCCTAACATCCTCTTCACAGTTCACACTGCCACCCAGCTTTGTGTCATCCGCTAAGCTAGTGTTGCTCCTAATTCCCTCTTCCAAATCATTAATACATATGATAAACTGTTGCGGACCCAACACCAAGCCTTGTGGCACTCCACTCGCCACTGCCTGCCATTCTGAAAAGGACCCGTTCACTCCTACTCTTTGCTTCCGGTCTGCCAACCAATTTTCTATACATGTCTACACCCTACCCCCAATACCTTGTGCTCTAATTTTAGTCACCAGTCTCCTTATCAAAGGCTTCATGAAAGTCTAGATACACTACATCCACTGGCACCCCTTCATCCATTTTACTTGTCACATCCTCAAAAAATTCCAGAAAATTAGTCAAGCATGATTTCCCTTTCATAAATTCATATTGTCTTGGACTAATCCTTTTACTGCTATCCAAATGCCCCATTATTACCTCTTTAATAATTGACTCCAGCATCTTTCTCACCACTGAATTCAGGCTAACTGGCCTGTAATTCCCCGTTTTCTCACTCGCTCCTTTCTTGAAAAGTGGGATAACATTGGCTATCCTCCAATCCACAGGAACTGATCCTGAATCTATTGAACATTGGAAAATGATCACCAATGCGTCCACTATTTCTAGAGCCACCTCCCTGAGGACCCTGGGATGCAGACCATCAGGCCCAGGGAATTTATCATCCTTCAGTCCCATTAGCCTACCCAATACTATTTCTCGCCTAATGGAAATTTACTTCAGTTCCTCTACCCCCTTAGATCCTCTGTCCTCCAGTACATCTGGGAGATTGTTTGTGTCTTCCTTAATGAAGACAGATCCGAAGTACCTATTCAACTCTTCTGCCATTTCCTTGTTGCCCATAATAATTTCACCCATGTCTGCCTTCAAGGGACCCACATTTGACTTTGCTACTCTTTTTCCCTTAATCATATTTTATACATGACACTGTATCAGATTCAACAAGGCAGAACAGCATAATTATTAGCCTTTGTAAGAGGTATATGGTTCCATTAATAATACCCTGAAGTATGATAAATTAGAATAATCTTTATTGGCCCCTGTTCTAATGTAAATGAACCCATGCATTACTGGTTTTATAGATCTGAAACTCAAACTAACTTACACTTAAGAAACTGCAAACTTCAGATTTCAGAAGATATAAAAATTGGCCAGTTTTTAGAGAAATACTGAGCTAAATTTAATCGTAATTTTCAGTACAACATACGCTGTCCTCCCTTGACAGATTTTCCCATAAGATTAAAAATGTTAACCCTAATTGGATTAACAACTAGTGCCAAATTGTTATTTCAATACGAGTATTGCATGGCATAATACAATGCAAAAACCACAGGCATATTTACAATAATTCCTTGGCAGAAGTGATCATCGAGAAACATCAATTCTAAAAGCACACTTTATGTGTCAACCAGACTGTGAAAAGAATAAAGCAGCATGGGCTCGACTATCTGGAGAGGGAGGATGCAAGTCAACAGTTGTATGCAATCTTATAGGTAAGGGAGCAGACAGATGTATCTGTGGTCAAAAAATGTAATTGCAAGATGGCACATTGCTTGCCATGGTGCAGGAAATTAAGACTGTCGCTGTATAGCTATAGAACTTTCTGGAGTGTGGGATTGAGGGTGGGAATGGGCAGTGGTTATCAAGAGTAGACTCACGATACACAGTGTATCGTGAGTCTTGCGTGGGAACTTTTTAACTCAGCGGGCAGGCAGCAGCATATTGTCAATTATTAACCTTCCCGCGCAATATACCCTCACCTTCTTTTTTATGAATGGGGATTTAGTTCCCCTTTCTTCGAGGACCGACCGGAGGTTCCGCTGTCACCTCTGCGGGCCGCCCTCGGTGAACGTTTTCAAGCGCAAGCATGGAGATCCCAGAGACCCACAGCCAACAGCAGCCCAGCCCCGCTCCAACTACAGAGGAAAACTGCAAACTGGCCGGAGACGTCAGGACCACCAGAAGCCGTTCGCCGAGCTGCGCCCCCTCATCGGGACACCGACCCCCAGGCCCACCGCAAGCACGGAGATCCCAGAGACCCACAGCCAGCAGCAGCCCAGCCCCGCTCCAACTACAGAGGAAAACTGCAAACTGGCCGGAGACGTCAGGACCACCAGAAGCCGTTCGCCGAGCTGCGCCCCCTCATCGGGACACCGACCCCCAGGCCCACTGCAAGCACGGAGATCCCAGAGACCCACAGCCAGCAGCAGCCCAGCCCCGTTCCAACCAAAGATCTTTGGTTCCAACTACAAAGGAACCTGGGTTGCGGATGACGGGGCGCAGCTCGGGGCGTCGTAGGGGCCCATCGGGGAGCGGGTTCCTGTTGGTCCTGACGTCTCCGGCCACCTGCCATCCTCCGGGAACTGTACCGCCCTTGCAGGAGAGTGGGGTTGTTTGCAGTTGCAGAGGGAGGGGGCAAGGGCGGTACAGTTCCCAGTCTCAGATCCAGTCCAGGGGGGTGGCCGGAGACGTCAGGACCAACGGGACACCGACCCCCAGGCCCACTGCAAGCACGGAGATCCCAGAGACCCACAGCCAGCAGCAACTCCAGCCCAGCCCCGCTCCAACTCCAGAGGAACACGTAGGGGAAGAAGCTGATGGTGTGCAAGGTACGTCTTGTTCTTGGGGTGGCGGATGAGGGGGCGCAGCTCGGGCTGTGGGCGAACTGCCACTTGTCGCCGTAGCGGCCCATCGGGGAGCGGATTCCTCTGGAGTTGGAGGGGGAGAGGGGTATTGTGCTATTTGATCGCCCCCTGCTATCCCAGGGACAGGGAGACACCGCGGCTTTTTAGACTGGTGGGTAATCACTTCCAAAGTTCTGCCCACACAGTCAGTACACCTCTCCTACACTGCATTTCATACAAACATTTATTCTGCAAGAAAAAACTACATTGAAGACACAAACTCGCGACCGAGTAACTGCCGGGATCAAGGCGCAAACTCGCGACCTTGCGGATATGAGCCGAGCACACTACCACTGAGCCAGCCGTTAAAATCTACGCAAAAAAATTTCCATTCCGAAGACCGACAAATTCTGAATTACGAAAAGTGGCTGGTCCCAAGGCTTTCGGATAAAAGGTTGTGCACCTGTACATAAATTAAAAATCCAGATTAAAAGAATGATCAATGTCCTACAACGAGACAACAATACCAGTGTCTCCACAGCTGGGATTCGTAACGTGTAGTGCTAAGCCTTATGTTTGACAAGGCCACAATAAGCACATTTTTAGAGTCATTTATCCTGCAAACGAATTAAATGGCCTCCCCTTTATTCTTAGACTGTAGCTCCTGGTTCTGGACTCCCCCAACATTGGGATTTTTTTTCCTGCATGGTGCTTGTGCAGCCCTTTTATAATTTTATATGTTTCTATAAGGACCCCTCTCATCCTTCTAAATTCCAGTGAATACCAGCCCAGTCCTTCCAATCTTTCCTCATATGACAGTCCCGCCATCCCGGGGGTTAGCCTTGTGAACCTACGCTGCACTGCCTCAGTAGCAAGGATGTTATTCCTCAAATTAGGAGTATTGTGACTCTCACCAGGACCCTGTACACTGCAGAAGGACCTCTTTACTCCTATACTCAAATCCTCTCGTTATGAAGGCTAACGTGCCATTAGTTTTCTTCACTGCCTGCTGTACCTGCATGTTTACTTTCAGTGACTGGTGTACAAGGCCACCCAGGTCTCGTTGCACTTCCCTTTTTCCTAATCTGACACCATTGAGATAATAATCTGCCTCCTTGTTCTTGCCACCAAAGTGGATAACCTTTATCTACATTATACTGCATCTGCCATTCATCTAGCCCACTCACTCAGCCTGTCGAAGCCACCCTGCAACCTCCTAGCATCCTCATTGCAGTTCACCCAACTTTGTGTCATCTGCAAATTTGCTAGTGTTACTTTTAACACTGGTGTTATTTTGCACCTCAGCAGTCTTGGGACAACTGCACTGGTTGAAACATTTGCTGGTGTTGTGGGGGTAAGTTACAGAATTGTACCAGAACAAGAAATTGAAAATTATTCAGTGGCAACAGATTAAGAGAGAGTACAAAAAGGTCAGAGGTAGGTTTTCATTGTATGCGTGCACAGGACTAGTGTTAAAAGTCCAAAGTGCCAAATATCAATTTACTCCCGATGGTGATGGGAGCCTATGCTCCTCCGATGTTGAGAAAGGCTAGGCAGACACGTCATTGGGGTTATCAAGTGGGCACCTACTTTAATCAACGTTTCGCTGATTGAACCCACGACGTCCCCAGTAGGTTCAGCAGTGAATTCTGGCGTCCCAGAACCACCACCCTTTGCATCTGTCTAGTCGGTTATTTGGGAGACCAAATGGGGTCCTTCCTCTTCAGCCAGAGCCACTATGCCACCCGTGATGTTTCTTTGATGGCCTGGCTTAGGGATTGTCCGCTGATCCCCAGGTCCTTCATCAGTCTTAAGGTAGATGTTGCCACGAATCCTCGACATCCAACTTCTACCGGGCAGATCTTAGCTCTCCAGCCCCGCTGTTCGGCCTCCACTGCAAGCTCTGTATATCGCAGTTCCTTTCTTTCGAAGGCTTCCTGCACAGCATCCTCCCAAGGGACTGTGAGCTCCACAAAATACACCATGCGCTGAGAGTTCGACCAGAGCACAAGATCAGGCCTCAAGTTGGTGATGGCTATCTCTGATGGAACTGTAAGCCATTGGTCCTCATCCACCAGCATCTACCAATCCCGGGCTGCCTCCAGCTGTCCAAAACTGGTCATTGGCGGAATTTTACATTGCCTTTGTCCCCCCCCCCCCCCCGAACAAAGGCAATTGTCTGAACTAGGTGGGTTGTTCTGGGCGGCAGGGCATTGTTGGTTGTTCTCCTGCGTTCCAGAGTCGCTGCCAGGCATTTGAGCACTTGATTATGTCTCCAGGTGTACCGTCCTTGGGAGAGGCTTACTTTACACCCAGTGAGGATGTGCCTAAGTGTGGCTGGTGTTGAACACAGGGGGCATGATGGATCTTCGCCCAGCCATTGGTTGAGATTTTTTGGGCTAGGAAGGACATCATAGGTTGCCCGAATGAGGAAACGTATCCTGCTCGCCTCCATCTCCCACATGTCCTTCCAGCTGATCTTCCTCTTTTACACACTCTCCCATCTCATCCACTGGCCCTGTTTAGCTTGCAACACAGCCTTGGCATACCTACTCGATTCCTCCTGTCGGTGGACTTCGGCCGCGACCAACTTCCGGCGCTCCAGTGATGATGCCTTGTTCCAGCAAGGTCGCTTTCCGCCAAGCCCCAAGCCACTTCTTCCATGTTGGATTTGCCCTAACATGTTGCCTTGGTGGAGAGCAGATTTTGCCTGCTGTGTCGCATTCTTAGCCGTCCACTTCTTTCCTGTTGCCAGGGTTGGAGCAGCAGCTCGGATGACAGTGTCCCTTGATTCTGCCAGGGTCATCTCTAGTCTGACTTTAGTGCACTTGAACTCCTCTGTGAGACTAGAGAGAGGCAGCTGGAGTATCCCTTGACCGTACTTGCCTACGCGGCTCAGGCACCGAGGAACACCTAACCACTTTCTCACAAAAGAGCTGATTGTTCTTTCTATCTTCTCAACTCTTGTGAGGGTGATGTCATACATGGTCACTGGCCACATAAGGCGAGGTAGTAACCCAAACTGCAGGCACCAGATTTTCAGCTTTCCAGGCAGCATGAATCGGTCGATGTTCGCCAGACCTTTGATGACTTCTTGCCTAAACTCGTTAGCCTGATCAGTGTCCTTCAGTTTAGAGTTATACCATATTCCCAGACTTTTGATTTACTTCTCTGACAGTTGGAATAGGTTCTTGATCAATGAAGAACCTTTGATCTGTCAGTTTGCCTTTGATTATAGAAATGCTTCTTGCTTTGGATGGCTTGAATTTCATTCTGACCCCAGTGATGTTCTCTTGAAGCTTCCCTAAAAGGTGCCTGGTGCAAGGTGCTGTTGTTGTTATGATTGTCATGTCATCCATGTAGGCCCTGATGGGTGGTAGACTTCAGCCGCTCGCCACCCACTACCCACTTGGAGGCCCTTATGATGACTTCCATAGCCATTGTAAAAATCAATGGGAAGATGGTACACCCCGCCATAATGCCAATCTCCATGCAGTGCCATGTGGTCGTGAAGTCAGGCGTGGTGAAACAGAGCTGCAGATCTTGAAAATAAGCCTTGACAAGAATTGTGATAGTCTCTGGTATCCTGAAGAAGTCAAAGGATGCCCAGAGGAATCTGTGAGGGACAGTTCCGAACGCGTTGGCAAGGTCAAGGAAAATGACATGCAGATCTCTCTTCTCTTTTCTTGCAGTCTGGATTTGGTGCCAAATCATGCTGGTATGTTCGAGACATCCAGAGAACCCTGGGATGCCTGCTTTTTGGACTGTTGTATCCACAAGGTTGTTTCTCTCTAAATAGCTGGCCATCCTCTGAGCTATGATGCTGAAGAAAATCTTACCCTCTACATTGAGGAGAATGATAGGGCGGAATTGGCTGATATCTGTGGATTCCTTCTCTTTCGGAATCAGGATTTCTCCTGCCCTGCGCCATGCTTTGGGTATGACTCTCTTCTCCCAAGCCACTCTCATTAGCCTCCACAGGAAGCGAAAAAGATCGGGAGCACCCTTGTAGAGTCGATACGGAACCCCATTTGGCCCTGGGGCTGAAGATGCTCTTGCCCGCTTTACTGTCTGTTCCACCTTCCTCCACTTTGGAGGACTAATGTCCATCTTGTGCTCTGGTTGTTCAATTGGTGGAATGTCCAATGGAATAGCTGTTTTCTGGTGGCTCTTGTCATCCGCATCTCTTTCCAGATGCTCGTCCAGCTCCTGCATTGATGTTTTTAGGTTTCCTCCCTTTTCTTTGATGAAAAGTGATTTTATAAACTTATAGGGGTCCTTGAAGAAGCGTGATCTCGTTCGTTCTTTCTTTTTTCGTGATTTCCGCAGGTACTCTGCTCGTCTCAGGGTTACTAAATGGTTTTTGATGTTTCACTGGAGAATGTTGATGCCCTCCTTCTCATTATCAGATGTCTTCCTCCACTGCTTCTTGAGCTGCCTTCTCTCCTGAATTAGGCACTCCATCTCCTTTTGCCATCTGGACTTGCTTTCCAAAGCTGGTGCCTTTTCCTTTTTCTCCCTTATTCCATATTGTTCTGCTCCATAGCCATAGATGATGTCCCCCATCATGTCAAGCTTTCTTTCAACTGTACCCCTTACTGTACCCCTTACTGTAAGATACTGGTCAGGTCTGCACTTATGGTCTCCCATTCTTTCTTCTCCGAGGCTCCAGGCCATTTCACGCGAGGTTTTCTTCCGCTGATCTTTTTCTCCGTTGCTGGTTTTCTTGGCTGGATGGGCCAAGAGTAAAATGTAAATAAAAGGTAAAAAATAAGCTTGAGGAACTGCAGATGCAGATGCTGGGTAGCACGCAACAAATCTTTTCACTGTACCTCAGTACACGTGACAATAAACTAAACTGAATGGACAGTTAATCATGTAGGTTTATGATGTAGTCACAATGATAGAGACATAACTAAAATAAGTACAACAAGGAGTGTACTTTCTGGATAGCAGGTATTAAGGAAAAAATGAGAAGGGAAGATAAGTGGGTAGTGGTGGTATTTTTCAAAGAGAATGTTGAACTGATGGAGAAATGTTTAGGAATGTCCAAGAACAGAATCCATCTGTTTAGTATTAAGACACAAAAGAGATGCGATTATACTACTGGGATTAATATGTAGGCCACAACTAGTGGGAAGGAAATGAGAAGCAAATTTGTTGGGAAATTGGAGAGATGTGCAATAGCTATAGAGAATTGATAATGGAGGATTTCAATTATGTAAATATAGACTGCCAAAGCATTAAAGGAAAGGGCAAAAAGAGTGAGGAGTTTCTGAAATGCTTTCAGGAGATTTTTTTTGATATAATTACATACAATTGAGAAAGGCAGCATTGCTATACTTGGTTCTGGGTAAGATTCACACCATATGAAGAAGGTATCAATGGGGTAACATTTAGGAAAGATTCAGTATATCTACTGACAAGGATTCAGACAACTTCAAAGTAAAAATACTCAATTGGGAAATAACCATTTTCAGTGGGATTATACAGATCTGGCCTTGGTGAAGTGACATCAAAATTTGGCAAGCAAAACAGTAATTCAACAATGGTTTACATTGGAGATGTTTCAGCTGCAGTCGAAGTTATATTCCAATAAGGAGGAAAGGTAGGGAAATTAAAGTCAGAGCTTCCTAGATGACCAAAAAGATTGAAAGTAAAAGAATAGCAGAAGAAAATAATATATTAAATATGTCAGATTCTTCAGGGATAACCATTTAGAAAGTTCAGAGGGCAAGTAAAAAAAGGAAACAAGCGAGGCAGAGAAAGAGCATAAGGAAAAGCTGTTGGTAAATATAAATGGGAATCAAATGTGATCAGGAAAAGAGTTGCAAGAGGGGAGATGGGGCTGTTCAAAGACCAAAAACAAAATTTACTCACAGATACAAAGAATAGGGCTGAGTTCCTAAATAAATACTTTACATTGGAGACACAAGAAACTGCAGTTGCAGGGATCTTGGGTACAACACAAAGTGCTGAAATAACCCAACGGGTCAGACAGCATCAGTGGAGGAAATGGATAGGCAATGTTTCAGGTCGTGACCCTTCTAAGGGAATACTAAGGAAAAATATGCTGCTGCTAACTCACTTATCAAAGGAGGATGTAGCTGAGATTCAGGATCAGTTATAAATGTATAAAGCGGAGATAATTAAGGAGCAATAGAGTGGATAACTCAGCAGGTCCAGCTGCACTTCATTCTTGGTTACTGATGGAAGTAAGAGAAGAAACTGCAGAGGCCATTGTCTTCCAAGCATCTATGGATGTGCCTGTGGACTGAAAAATTGTAAATGTACAATGATTCAAATGTTCAATGGTTCAATGGTGGTGTTATTGTCACATGTGCAAAGTGCTAACACTTTGTGAAATTCTTTTTCTTACAAACAGTCCAGTAGAGTAATTCCATATCACCAATTCCCATTTAGCAAGTGTACAGAAACAGTCTACAGATCCCACATGCAAGAGGCACCATGTTTTTCAAAGTCTACGCTCTAGTTCTTATGAGCAGTCCTTTTCCAGGCATCTCTCTCCTTGGATACCTTGTTCCGCTCGTCACCCATCCTTTTGTTCCCCTAGGGGTGCCTCCGGCAGCCGACCATGAGGGTGCGATAGGCCAAACCATGGTTCCCTCTCCTCCCCTGCCAATCATGCTCCTCATCCATCGTTGCTAGCTCCATCCTCCCAGTCTTTGGCCTCTGGGGGACAAGCAGGAGGCGGCATGGTGACCTCACCCTTCCAGGTCCACAGGGTCCAACAAACAGGGATTGCTGGTTAATGTAGATATGACTGTGGCATTTAAGACACTATTGGATAGGCGTATGGGTATATAGGCAATAAAGGGGTATGGATTATGTGCAGGTGGATAAGAGAAGGTCTTGGCATCATGTTCGGCACAGATATTTCGAGCAGAAGGGCAGAAGTGCATGATGGTGTCACTCAGGAACCGGTATTAGGACCACGGTTTTTCATAAAATATGTTAATTACTTGGACTTTTGTATACAGGGCACAATTACCTCAATGTAATAAATGTGGTACTTCACAACCTTCCTTTAACAAATCCGTGCTTATTGTCTCTGATTAACCTTGCAAAATGAAGATTATTATATTCCCTTAGAATTGATCTAATAATTTGCCCCCCACTGCAGTTAAACTAGCTGATCTATAATTACTTGATTCCTACTTTTTAAATACAGGTACAATCTTAGCAGAACTCTAGTACTATACCACCACTTCTGCAGCCAGGGGAGACTGCAAAATAATGGTCAGTTACATTTTACAGTTTTGTTATACTGCTGAGTCACAGAATAAATTACACTGCTCTTTTAGTAGGATTCCTCCAAAAATGTGGCAATTGTTGCACGAAATGTAAGAAACCGAGCTGACCATAATGATGTGCACCATGGCTTAATGTGACATGTCTTAACAATCATTCATGAGTTCAGGGTGGGAATTACATTTAAAATGACTGGTGGAAACCGCTGTGAATGTTATTTGACATAGACTGAATGCAATTTCCCTTCCTGTTTTTACAGAAGGTTTACATACAGTACGTGTTTTCTAGTTTCACAGCCATTTTGCAAAAATTACCTGTGAGGGATTTCAGCTAATAATTTGAGAATATATACTATGCAATAGGTAATTTAAAAATGTAGGTGAATAGTATTCAAGTGCCTGAATGAGATAGAAAAATAGAGTGTTATCTTCCAGAAATTAATATTTGGATCTTTTTTTAATTTCTAACATATACAGATGGTGTGGGCATTAAAAATTGTGTAATTTCATGTCAGCCAAATTTGTGGAAGATTTAAAATAGAGGGAGAAAATTCCATAGGAAGCAATAATAGATGATAAAGATTTAGAAGTGCTATTCAAGTGGCCAGATACATGCCCAATTGCCAAATTAAATTATGCAGACCTAAATCGAAAATATTATACATTGTTCTAAAGAAGTGCTTTATAAATCAGGAACAGCCATTGTCCAGAAGTTTAGCCGACTTTTTAATTTATTTTCCTGAAATATTGGGAGAAATTTCCTAGGAGCTGTTTCATCTCTGGAACTATTTTCATGTCTGTGTTTCAATAGGGTTTCCATAACACTTCTGCCAAACTTAGTAGCTGGAACAGAGTAGCTCACAAAAGATAGCTAACCATCTGTTTAATTGTGGTCAATGAACCACAAACAATAATTTGGACGAGGACAGTGTACACAGATAACCAGAGTGACATGATTATGTTACTTCTCTGTCAATCAAACTTGGAGACTACAATTTTATTACGTGACTTAAGGTTAATTCTATGTATAAATTTTATATATAACTGTATGTCTCTGACTGCATTTTTCAAGAGAAATGTCACTACTTTTATTGGGAGTAGTTATTGTTTTCAGTTGGCAATAAAAACTGGAACCTAATTTTAAAGGGTTGTGGGAGAAGAATTGCATTGAAATAACTAAAAGAATACTACACATTTTATGAATGTAAAATCATCCTGTTAAACATTTGTTATTAAATAGTCCATTTAAATAATTTTGTTTTTACTTTAGTTAGAGAACGTAGTACATAGAACAGCACGGGAACAGGGCCTTTGGTCCACAATGTTCATGCTGAACATGATGCCATGTTAAACTAATCTCTTCTGCTTCCATGTGATCCATATCCTACATTCCCTGCACATCACTGTAGCTGTCTAAATGCCTCTTAAATGACACTATCGTATTGGTCTCCACCACCATCCCAGGCAGCAAATTCCAGGCATCTACAATGCTTTGTAAATAACTTACCTCACATATCTCCTTTAACATTTGCTCCTCTCACCTTAAAGCTATGCCCTCTAGTCTTTGACATTTCCATCCTGACTGTCTACCCTGTCCATGCTTCTCATATTTTTATATACTTCTATCGGTTTGCCCCTCAACCTCTGACATTCCAAAGAAAACAATCCGTTTTCCAAACTCTACTCACTGCTAATACCTTCTAATGAAGGCGGCATTCTAGTAAACCTATTTTTAAAGAAGGGTCTCGACCCGAAACGTCACCCATTCCTTCTCTCCAGAGATGCTGCCTGTCCCACTGAGTTACTCCAGCTTTTTGTGTCTTTCTTTAGTTTAGTTTAGAGATAAAGCGCAGAAACAGGCAATTTATAATCCCCGTATACTAATAGCACTATCCTACACAAAGACGTACACTCCAAAGTGGCACCCTCTCTAAAACCTTTACATCACTCTTGTAATGGGATGAACAGAATTGTACACAATATCCAAATGCAGCCTGACAGAAGTCCTAGAATGCTGCAACATGACTTCCTGACTCATACTCAGTACCTCGACCAATGAAGGCAAGCATACCCTACCACTCTATCTACTTGGGTTTCTACTTTCAAGGAGCTGTGGACTTGGACACCAAGATCCCTCTGTACATCATAGCATTATTTGCTTATTGATTGTTATTGATAACCCTTGCTGGTATTAATTGCTTATTCCATAAGTTCCAGCGGGTTGTGATCAGCCAGCTTTTGGGTGGAGGTAGATTACACCCACTCATGAACCATCCTCATGGCCCTCCCTCACTTCATGTTGTCAAATATTATTTCACTGTTTCCAAATAACCCTAATGATCCGAGATACATGGATACGAATAGAGTTATTGAGTATTAGATCTATACAGCATAGAAACTGCCCCTTCGGCCCAATTCATCCATGCCAACCAATTTGCCCAACCAAGTTAGTTCCACTTACCTACATCTAGCCCATTCCTATCAATGTACCTGTAGAAGTGTATTTTAAATGATGTAATTATACACATCTCTACCACTTCCTCTGGCATCTCATTCCTTATACCCACCATCCTCTGTGAGAAAAAGTTGCCCATCAGGTTCCTTCAAAATCCTTTCCCTCTCATCTTGGTCTCATCTCATCTCATCTCATCTCATCAGTCTCACCTGGTCCAGGAACAACGCTGGGATTGTTAAACGGGCCCATCAGCGATTGCACTACCTGAGGAAACTCAAACAGGCCTCACACCCTACCAACATCCTCAGTACTTTTTACAGGGGCACGGTGGAGTCTGTACTCACGTACTGCATGAACACGTGGTACTCCAACTGTAACTGCTCAGACAGGAAGGCTCTGCAGATGGGTAGTGAGGGGAACAGAGAGGATCATTGGCGTCTCCCTACCCTCGGTACAAGAACTGTTCCAGAGCCGCTGTCTGAAAAAAGCTCTGAGAATAGCTAAGGACAAACTGCACCCCCTCCACACACATCTGGATCTCCTGCCATCAGGCAAGATATACCGTAGCATCAAAGCCCGGACTACCAGACTGCTAAACAGCTTCCTGCCACAGGCTGTGAGGCTGCTAAACAGTCACTCCACCTGATTCTGCTGTTTTGCACTGACAATTTAATAACTCTGGCACTGACCATTCAAATCAGCTGCCCTGGACATTTTAATGACTGTTTTTACTGTATTTTAATGTTGCTGTTTTACCTGCTTTTAACTATTTATACTGTTTCATCAGGGACTGGATTGTTTTTATTGTTATTATGTGTGAAATGTTTAAGATGTATGTGCGATGCTCCTGTATTCCCTGGGAAACGTCTTCTCATTTTGCACTGTACAATTGTTGCTTTGCAAGATGACAATAAAGGTTGATTGATTGATTGATTAAACCTATGCCCTCTAGTTTTAGACTCCCCTACCTTGGGAAAAAGACTACAGTCATTCACCTTATCTATGCCCCTCATGATTTTATGAACTTTTATAAGGTCTCCCCTCAGTATTCATATTTCATTTAATTATATCATTCAATGATTTACAAACATTGTTAAAAATATATTTTAAAAGTGTTTCTTGGTCCTTGGCAGCTTTTCAGAGACTATAGTTCTGTTTTCAATACCATTATCCCAACCAAGCTCATCTCCAAACTCGTGGAATGGAGTCAAGATTCCCCTCTGCAACTGGATTCTCGACTTCCCGACCAACAGACCACAATCAGTGAAGATAGGTGACAAAATCATCCTCGATGATGATTCTCAACACTGACGCCCCACAAGGATGCAATCTCAACCCTCTGCTCTGCTCCTTATACACTCAAACACCAATCTAACTCAAATTATAAGTTCGCAGACGACACCATCATAGTGGGCCAGATGATAAATAATGATAGACACCAAAAGCTGGAGTTACTCAGCAGAACAGGCAATCTGAAGAAGGGTCTCGAACCGAAATGTCATCTATTTCTTCTCTCCAGAGATGATGCCTGTCCCGTTGAGTTACTCCATCTTTTTGTGTCTATCTACAGTTTATACCAGCATCTGCAGTTCCTTCCTACATATTAAATAATGATGAAATGGAGCACTGGAATGAGATTGAGAACATCGTAACCTGGTACCAAGACAACAAGTTCTCACTCAATGTCAGCAAAACAAAGAAGATTATGATTGACTTCAGGAAGCAAAGCGGTAGACACGCCGCAGCTCACATTGATGATGCCGAAGTGGAGATGGTCGAAAGCTTCAAGTACCTGGGAATAAATATCACCAACTATTTGTCCTGGACCAGACACATCAAAGCTATGGCCAAGAAAGCACACCACGCCTCTACTTGGTAGGCTTAGGAAGTTCAGCATGTCCCCACCAACGTTCAACAACTTCCACAGATGCACCGTAGAAAGCATTTTATTGGGATGTATCACAGTCTGAATTGGGAACAGCTGCATCCAAGACCACAAGAAATAGCAGAGTGGTAGACATAGCCCAGACCATCACCCACACCAACCTCCCTTCCATTGACTACATCTGCACTTCACACTGCCTTGGCAGAGACACCAGCATAATCAAGGACCAGTATCACTCCAGTCACATCCATTCTCCTCTCTCCCCTCAGGCAAGAGGTACAGAAGTTTGAAAATGAATACCTGTAGATTCAGGGTTCGGATTCAGATTACAGTTTCTTCCAAGCTGTAATCAGGCAACTAAACGGTCCTCTCATCAGCTAGAGTGTGGTCCTGACCCATCTACTCATTGGAAAATTTTGAACTAGCTCTAATTGGACTTTAACTTGCACTATATGTTGTACTCTTTATTCTTTATCTGCACACTGTGGACGGCTTGACTGTAATCATGTATAGTCTTTTCTTTGAAGGTAGATGCGAAATGCTGGTGTAACTCAGCGGGACTGGCAGCATCTCTGGAGAGAAGTAATGGGTGACGTTTTGGGTCGAGACCCTTCTTCAGTCTTTCCTTTGTCTGATAGCATGCAAAGAAAAGCTTTTCACTGTACCTCAGTAAACATGACAATACTATACCAAACCTTATTTTTAAACTGAAACTGCATATGTAATTCTCCTCTCCTCAATGGTGACCCCACGGCCACAATAAGAGGTTAGAAGCATCCGCATCAGATCCTCATCAGTATCCTGACTTCCATGTTTCAACGCACAGTCATGGATGTTTGGAATGTGCTGCTTGACACATTTTCACACAGAGGATGGTGGACATACAGGTAGCCAGCCAGCCATTCATTGTGAACCCACTAGCAGCTTGTCAGTACACATCAAACAATTGTCTGTAAGTATCTCCATATTGTTTGTGTTTGTACCGTTAACGGATCAGTGTGAGCAAATACAATAACTATTAACTATCACACCGTTTTTTAAATGAGCTGATGTGGTGACATTTAATATCTGCAGGAATGTTAGAATGTTTTTATCATGCCAAGAGTCATTTTAGGTTAATCCATCCCTCTTTGGTCTGCTCACTTGCTCTGGCACTATTATGAATGACATAATTCAGGTACTGTTGCTCTTGGAAACAGACTTGACTTTATGCCGAGGTCACATAAATTTCCAGTCAGTTTGATGACACAACAATTTGTGCTGGTCCTTTTTCTGAAAACAGACTAACTCCTCAGACTGTGTAAGCTGCAATTAAAACTGCCTCCCCACAGTCATCAACATAATTAACTGCTAAGTGATTTTTATATTTGTTTTGCTGATATGGCCAGATAGGGTCTACATAAATATTTATAATAAAACATGTAATTTGTGTTTTACTTATACAAAGCATGACCCGAGGCAAACTTCTGATGTCTGCTCCTTAATACTGTCAAAAAGATGCACTTGCTTTAAATCACTCTTCACTGTACCTTTATATGAAAATAATTACACTCTGCCCTGAGGCTGTGACTGAGCTCTACAAGTCTGAGACACTGTTAGCAGGCGCCACAAATTGTGTACGTCCTGACCCATGCTGGCTGGGAGTCTCGTTCACATGATACAGATATCTGATCATTCTGGCAGCAAAGGTGAAGGTGACACTGCCAACCAGATACAGAGAGACTGATCTTACCAGAGATCAAGCAGCATGGGATAAATGAGGTGTCTGCGAAACACGAGTGCAGAGTTTAATGCTAACTTTTTATAGAAGTCTTCAACTACAAAAGAAAACGACAAGACCTTTAGGGCAGTGTTACAGAACTTTAGTTGTTCTACATTGTTGTATTTCACTAATTGATTCTAAAAATGTGTTTTTAGGTACATTTTAGACCTTAAAGGCTGTGTTACAGAGCTTGCATCACATTGTATTACGCAACTATTAAAGTTATTTTTCAGTTTTGGAACACCAATGTTCAGTCATAGTAACTTATTAATCATTCAAAGTAATTGTTGTGCTAATTTGCTTTAATGAGCTGATTGGGTTAATGAGAAGTGAGAAAAATCCAAACAAAGGAATAATGTCAATTTTCTGCAGGATACTATGTAATGTTGTTATTCTTTAGGCTTCCCTTAAAGTGCAATTGTTCCCTAATTTATGTAATTTATCTATTGTACTGGCCATGAGAATTACAGTTTGCACAATTTTTTTAAACTTAGGTGCATGTGCGCGATGGCATTTGGGATGTGGCTGGTTGAAGACAGGTCATTTGAAATGTTTAGGGAAAGAGAGCCTGCTCTGACATTTTAATGATGCTCTGAGCAACAGCACAATTGGGCTTGTGAGTGCAGTGCCTGAATGTGGGACGGAGGCAACGAGTTTGATTTGATGCTCACTGTCACTACTGATGCCATTAAAGCTGCAGTCACGTAAAAAATGGATCTTTTCTTTAATTTATTTCTAAATTTCTCCTCAATTCCGATGAAGTTGACATTCACTTTACAGAGAGGAATTCAAGAGCAACTGTTGCTTTTCGGCAACTTAACGAAATGGCCACCCTACTGTGTGAACCTTGAAAGAGAATGTTACCAAGTTCAACTGCACATTGCAAGGGAGAAAATAAGCACTGAAGTCCATTCACAGAAATTTTGTTTTACTTCGGAGTCACGTGAGTGACTACGTGAAGAACCCCGCTAGGACGCATGCGTGTCATATCGCTACACGCATTGCAACAAGTCACAGCAGGGGGAAGGACGTTCCCCTTAAGCGGCAGAATTAAAAAGCCGACAACAGCAGGTAAGGCGACTCTGCATTTTTTCAACTTACCTTGCAGGTGGAAAGATGGACAGAGCGACGAGAAGGAAGGCTGCAAAAAAGCTGGAGGGGGAGAACCGCGGAGTTGCGGGCAGCCAGCAGCTACAGCAGCAGCCGACGGCACGCCAATCTCCCGAAATGGGAACAGCTGTGCCCGACTTCGCTCCCGCACCGGCCAAATCCACTCCTCGGCCGGGCGGGAAAGTGAAGCAAAAAATGGACCGAATGCCAGACTCCGATGGAGAGCCTGACTTTGAGCAGCCGCGAGCGGCCAGTGCCCGTGAGCACCGGGGCCGTTTGGAGCGGTTGCGGGATGACGAGCAGCCGCGAGCGGCCAGTGCCCGTGAGCATTGGAGCCGGTTGGAGCGGCTGCAGGAACTGGAACAGCCGCGAGTGGCCTATGCCCGAGAGCATAAGAGCCAGTTGGAGCGGCTGCTGGAGGAAATACTCCAAAGTGGCAGACTCCGGGAGATGGAGGCTAGCCACAGTGGGCAATTAATAAGCCCCACAGCAGTCTGGGCCATGGCCTAAAAAAGACCGCTGTTGGGTGCTCCTGGTTTTTGCGCTTGATCCGATTTGTGTTGACCGTCTGGGGGGTCCGTAGGGTTGATATTTTTGGCCATAGTAGGTTTTGGTTGCTGCTTTTATGAGCCCCAGTGTTTTCGCCTCTTCATCAAGTTCCTTGACTTGTTTAGGTAAATCCCCTTATTCAATTAATAAGCCCCACAGCAGTACCCCTTGTGGGGCTGCACAGTGTCTCTTCCTCATCAGAGGAGAGCACGGAGGATCAATTCTGGGCTGACCCTGAACAGGACAGGGAACAACATACTCCCAGGTTGCCTGGGGTGAAAGAAGACATGCTGGACATGGTGTCCCAGTTTTTCCAACCAGACCAAACTGGCCAAGACCTGGAGCCGAAAATAGCGGCTAGCATTGATTATATGTCCTTTAATCAACTACAGGCTCTGGCTCTATCAGACACCATGGCACGACATTTACCTCCAGGGAACTGCAAGTCATTACATGTTCCCAGTGTAAACCAGTGCATCTGGAAACATGTGGGGTCATCAATTAGAACCAGTGATTTAAAAATTCAAAAAGTCCTAAAAGCCTTAACAGCAGGAATAACAGCTTTTGCCTGCACTTTGAAGGAGCAAAACATGACCCAAGACCACCAGGATGCACTGGCTTTACTATGCAACTCACAATATGAGTTGAACAACATTAGAAAAAGTGCAATTCAACCAGCATTAGACCACAAATTTGCCGGCCTCTGTAAACCAGGAACCTCCAAACCGCCAATTCTATTATTTGGAGGGGATTTACCTAAACAAGTCAAGGAACTTGATGAAGAGGCGAAAACACTGGGGCTCATAAAAGCAGCAACCAAAACCTACTATGGCCAAAAATATCAACCCTACGGACCCCCCAGACGGTCAACACAAATCGGATCAAGCGCAAAAACCAGGAGCACCCAACAGCGGTCTTTTTTAGGCCATGGCCCAGACCGACCGCCCTGGAAAATGCGCAAGCCTTCAACCCAACAACAGACCCAGACAACGGCGCCTCAACGTTCATGGAGGATGCCGAAGAAATAACACACCTACCACTGGTAACCATGGAGGTAGGTGGATCTGGTTCCTTAAAAATTAAAGGGAGCATGAAAGTTGGTGGGAGGTTACGATATTATCTGGATGCATGGAATAAGATAACTACAGACACTTACATTCTAAGCAGTATCCAGGGTTATACCATAGAATTTATATTAAAACATAACCCTCCAGTACAGCATGTACCGAACCGAATGTTCGTGCTCACAGGCATAGAAAAATCCAAAGCACATGCTGAACTACAACGACTATCTAAAAAAGGAGTAATTGAACACACCCAACACGAATCACAGGAATTCGTGTCCAATATCTTTATAAAAAACAAGAAAGATGATGGTTGCCGCATCATCATCGATTTGACAACTTTAAATACCTTTGTACAATATATTCATTTCAAAATGGAAACCTTTGTTACTGCTAAGCAATTAGTTTCCGAAGGCTACTATATGGCAAGCATCGATTTAAAAGATGCTTACTATACAGTACCCATAAGAGGTGACCACAGATGTTATTTAAAATTCAACTGGATGGGACAGCACTGGAAATACAGGGCACTACCAAATGAGCTAACATCAGCCCCCAGGTTATTCACAAAAATTTTGAAACCAGCCCTGGCGTTACTGTGAAAACAAAAACACATGGTAATGGCATATCTAGATGACATATTTATTGTTGGCAAAACTTTGGAATTGGCCAAACAAGCAGTAACAGCCACAAGACAATTGTTTGAAGAACTGGGATTTATTATCCATCCAGTTAAGTCTAAATTAACGCCTTCAACAAAAATGGATTACCTGGGGTTCACCATTAACTCAGTTCTCATGTCAGTGACTTTGCCGAAAGAAAAGGGTACAGCCTTACAAGAGGCTTGCAGCGAAATCATTGACATCACCAAACCCTCCATTAGACTGGTAGCCAGAATAGTGGCCGCATTTCCAGCCACACAATTCGGACCTTTACACTATCGAAATTTACAGAGAGCAAAAATAAGAGCACTCAAAATTAATGGTGGCCATTTTGACAGACCAATGAAGCTACCTACAGAGGCCATAATAGAACTAAAATGGTGGGAACACAACATCAAGTATTGTTCCAACCCAATAATTATCAGCAACCCGTCTATGGTACTACAAACTGATGCCAGTGCACTTGGTTGGGGAGCCACCAATTCCATCTCCAGCTGTGTAGGGAGATGGAATGCACAGGAGGCATCATTATTAAAAGCACGGGGCATAAACTACCTGGAAATGTTAAGTGCATTCCACGGCCTTAAGTCATATTGATCTGGGTTAAATCACCAGCATGTTAGACTACAAATTGACAACACCACCGTGGTAGCATATATCAACCATATGGGTGGAAATAAATCGACATCATGTGACAATCTGGCCAACACAATTTGGCAATGGTGTATCCAGAGAAATATTTGGATATCAGCTACCTACTTACCAGGTAAACTAAATTTAGTGGCAGACACCAGGTCACGCAAATTCAATGAAAACACTGAATGGATGTTGGATAAAAATGTATTTGCTGAAATTACAGCACGATATGGAACACCAGATATCGATCTTTTCGCATCCTGGCTAAATCACCAGTTACCAAGTTATGTTTCATGGGAACCAGACCCTGGGGCAGCAGCTACAGATGCATTTTCGCTGCATTGGGGGAAATTGTTTATTTATGCATTCCCTCCTTTCTGCCTCATCAGTCGGGTATTAAGGAAAATACAACAAGACTCTGCGTCTGGTATTTTGATTGTACCCGATTGGCCTACTCAACCATGGTTCCCGGTGATACTAGACATGGTATTAGAACCGTGCATCACCATCCAACATAGACCAAATTTACTGGTCCATCCAGTAACACAGGAAAGTCACCCTTGTCAAAATCATACAAACCTATTAATTTGTAGAGTTTGAAAGCGCCTCTACAACACCTGGGACTGACGGACCGAACAATGGACATGATTGCATCGGCCCACAGACAGTCCACCAAAAAACAGTACTTGGTGCACATCAAGAAATGGGGGAAGTACTGTCACGACAATAACCTCAACCACAGATCAAACAACATTCCGTCTGTTCTGGAATTTCTGGCCAGCCTTCACTACGATGAGGGGCTCAGCTATAGTGCCATCAACTGCGCCAGAAGTGCTCTGTCAAACTACCTGTGGCAAGGAACAGAGCGGCATTCTGTAGGGACACACCCCCTGGTAACCAAACTCATGAGGGGCATTTTCAATACGAATCCTCCAAGAACCAGGTACACCCAAATTTGGGATGTGAGCATTGTATTGACCATGTTGAGAAACTGGTCTCCACCTACAGCTCTGTCCCTACAGAAACTAACTATGAAAATGGTCATGCTGATGGCTTTGGTTACGGCACAAAGGGTCCAGTCGCTACAAAAACTAAGGCTGGACAACTTGACTATTTCATCTGGGAATTTGACTTTTCATATCCATGAATTAATTAAACAGAACAGACAGGGAACAGCAGGGCAAAAAATAGTTCAGGGCCTACCCGACGGATGATCACCTCTGTATAGTAACTCACTTACTATTATACATGGAACAGACAAGAATCATCAGAGGGAAAGAAATGGCACTGTTAATTAGCCACAAACAGCCACATAAAAAAGTGACAGTCCAAACCATCTCACGATGGCTAAAACAGGTCCTAATAAAGGCAGGAGTAGATTCTAACATTTTTAAATCTCACTCCACCAGGGCTGCAGCTACATCAGCAGCTATACAGTTGGATGTTCCTATGGACCAAATCCTCAAGACTGCAGGATGGTCAACAGAAAGAACGTTCCAACGATTTTATAATAAACCGGTCATAGAACCTGGAACATTTGCAGAAACACTTTTAAGTTCTATAATATGATTTTACACATAAATAGGGGCTATGATTTGGAGTTAATAAAAATTTTCGTTGTTTCAATATCGTATTGATATCTAATGATGTTAACACTATTCTCCCCACAATCAAGGCAGATGTGAGGCATGGACTCGTTCCACGGCATGAAATCACAGATCTTTAAAATCTTCACGTAGTCACTCACATGACTCCGAAGTAAAATAGTAAGATTAAACGAGAACTTACCAGTTTGAAGTTTGATCTTTATTTTATGAGGAGTAACGTTGAGGGAATACGTGCCCTCCGCTCCCACCCTTGATCATATACTCAACTGGTATCTCTTCTCTAATCTTACTATGTTTAGTCATTACAATTATCTGTGATTCCACACCGCTGCTTTGAAGAATGACATGCATGCGTCCTAGCGGGGTTCTTCACGTAGTCCCTCACCGTTACTCCTCATAAAATAAAGATCAAACTTCAAACTGGTAAGCTCGTTTAATCTTACTATTTTACTCTGTTATGATGTTGGCATTATGAGGTGTCCTAAAAAGGTGGAACTGTTTTATCTTAAAAGGCACAAGGTGCTGGAGTAACTCAGTGGGTCAGGCAGCATATCTGGAGAGCACGATTCAGCAATGTTTCAGGATGGGACACTTCTTCAGACATTGCAATGGTGGGGAGGGGACCTGAAAGAGAGCTGTTGGCAGGACAAAACCTGGCAAGTGATAGGTGGTTACGGGTGAGGGGGGTTTGATAGGCAGATGGTTCGATAGGGGCCAAAGAATTAAAGACAAAAGATAGTGAGATAAGGCCTTGGCAGAATGAGCACATCAGGTCAGTGAAACAGTCGCATTGTTTCCGCTTACTCTCATCGAAGTAAAGGAGTCCATATCAGGAGCACTGATTGCGGTAAATGAGGTTAGAGGAGGTATATGTGAACCTTTACCACACCTGGAAGGGCTGCTGTGTTCCCTGAATGAATGTGAAAGATAAGGTGGTTTGGTAGAAAAGGATGTCTGAATCAAGGGGTGGTGGAGTAGGCACGTGCCGTCAGGGTAGGCAAGGTAGGCACTGCTTACCCTGACAAAAATTATAAAATGATAATTATTAAATATAAATAGTAAAGGCACGGGAGAATTAAGCCTACCTAAGAGATCGATCTCTTAGGTAAGCATAATTCTCCATGCCTTTCATGCGCAGTACATGTAATACGCGAAAATCTGTGCAGCTGACGTGCCGTCGACACTACTTCAAGCCGTCAATGACAAGGGGAGCTGAAGGCAGCTGAAATTCTGCCTTTGCAGCATGGACTGCGTACTGCGCATGCGCAGCAGCCTACTGTGTTGTGCAGCACAAGTTTCTTGGCGGGTTTTTCAAACATGGATTGTCATTAATTAAGAAACAAAGAGCGAAGAATGGAGTTTGTGAACAAATAATGTGGTAAGTAGATTTCTTTGAGCTATATGCTTTTAAATACTGTATTTCCCGGCAATGAAGACACTATTTTATACCCAAAAATAAGGCACGAAAATGTACCTGCATCTTGGAGGCCGAAGGTTAGGTTGAATGATATTGCTGTGCTGAGGGACAGCCAAGTCAATCCCTCATTGCTCGCAGCTGATGGGAAGCGGATGTAAAGTGGGAAGCGGCTGTAAAAGGACAGCGCCGGGGGGGGGGGGGGGGGGGGGGGGGGGGGGGGGGGAGGTAGAGCCAGCAACCAACTCAAGAGCAGGTCAGTGGGCGATGGATAACAGGACAGCGGGCGGTGCAGCTTACATGTGTCATTGTGAGTAACCTTGTTCGTGCTGTCACAGGAGTAAGCTCCACTGCCCGCTGTCCTGTTATCCATCGCCCACTGACCCGCTCCCCTCTATGATCTTTGCTCTTGAGCTGGTCCCCTCACTGTTCAGATGAAGAACACTGCCAGTGGTGAGCGGGCCGGCAGAAGACGCTGAGGTCCCGGCAGCCGCTCGCAGCCACCCGAGCTACTTCCCTCCCCGGCCACAATGCGGTGGCTTTGCGCCCGAGCGCTGTGGCAGCGGTGAGTGAGCGAATTACTGGCATGATCCCTGACCCCCTTCTTCTCAACGCTCCTGCCCTCCCCGCAACTTTACCCCTGGCCAGACTCCCCACACGCTGTGAAAGGAACTGTTCCCCCAATTGGTCCCTTGAACTAGTATTGCCATTCAATAAGATCACAACAGATTCAACTTGTCCCGGTATGCTCCCGTTTTTCCCACCATCTCTCCACCTGCCATCACCCTCCACGCCCCACCCATTCAGTAATTCAGAATGAAGGAGATTTGGAAGCTTTGGGCAAATTTAATTTTTACTTTCTTTATTTGTATTTTTTATTTTTACGGAGAGGAGAACAATCTGCGCATGCGCGGTTTAAGATTTTGTTAAAAGCCGAATGATTGCCTGCACTGTGTAATTACTCCCGGCACGTGCCTGTGGTGGAGGGAGCGATCACTTTAGAAAGTGGGAAAGATGGAGATGGGAAAATGTGCTGAGTGGTGGGATCACATTGAAGGTGGTGGAAAATGTTGGAGAATTATATATTGGAAACAAAGGCTGGTAAGAGTTAAAGATGAGGACCAGGGGAACTAGGTGAGGGAGAGCGAGAGCTGAACTACAGGATATAGAGGAGACATGGGTAAGGGATCCAACTATGGCAGCAGGGGGAAAACCATGTTTAATAAAGAAAGAGGATACCTCAGATGACGCAGAGTGAAAAGCCTCATCTTGGGAGTTGGAGAAATTGAAAGTAGGGGATGGCGTCTTTGCAAGAGGCAAGGTGGCAGACGCTGAATTGTAATCTGGTGTTACATGGTTTGAAACCTTTCTATCTTCCACCTGACAGGAGATGTGAGAAGATAGAATTGCTGGGGTGTGAGTCATCCTTGATTATGTTGGATGCTTTCCCAAGGCAGCATGAAGTATAGATGGAGTTGATGGGAGAAGAGGCTGCTTTGTGTAATGGACTGGGCCGTGTCCACAAATCTCTGCAATTTCTTACGGTCTTGAGCAAAGCAATTGCCATACCAATCTCTGATGCATCTAGATAGGATGCCTCAGAGATGCACCAGCAGAAATTGATGAGTCATTGGAAGCATGCTGAACCCTTTATCCCCTGAGGAAGTAGAGGCATTGATGTGCTTACTTGGCCTTGTCCAATATCCTCAGACAATCCATTACTGTGATTGTTCAGGTTCAATAGCTCCATGGAGAATCAACCTACTATTCCCTCTCAGGATGATAGATTTCATTCTCCAAAACTTGACACTTTTTTAGCTGCTCCTTGAGATCAGCTTCAGGGGTACATAATGATGTGAATTATTTGGTTTGAAATGTTAATTTTTTTAATGTGTTTTCTTGCATTGTGGAAAATGAACTATGACGGCGAGTAACAGCGAGAAGGAATAGTGTGAGGAATCTTTGTGTGTTATTTTGTACTATGGCAGTTGGATGAGTTGTTCAAGTTCAAGTTCAAGTTCAAGTTCAAGTTGTTGACCAATACCTTGAGAAGAAAAGGAGCATCTATGTTGATGCCTCCTATGTTGTCCCACCTACATCTCTTTCGCCACTTCCTCTTGTGCTTCCAACATCTGCTCTGCTGCCATTCACTGCCTTGCTTGTGGCAAGGGCTGTGCCCTCAGGATGGCGATATTGTGCAGCATTCTGAAGAGATCCACAAATCCTGACACCTGCTGTCACAGGTTACTGTTGGGCTCCTCTCGATCAGTACAGGAAGCAGAATTCTTGTAACCAAAAGACAATAGCTGCTATATTATATTTCACCGGACAGTGTGGTTTTTTATTGTATGCATGTTGTCCACCCGTTCATCAACTCTTGCTTCTTTTCACCCGGCAGTCACCCTTTGGTTTACTGCAGGGGATCAAGATGAGAGGATCTTCAGACCATTGCACATTGAAGGCATTATGTTTGCTGCCAAGAAGCTCAAGCTTTGATCTGCATGACTCTGAGCCACCAGCAGGAGTTCACGGGATCCTGAACAGCAGCAATACATCTCTATGTTGAAATGTGGCATTCACAAATATTTGGTACATGGAGTCAAAATGTTGAAGAAGTCTACAAATGTAATGATGTGCTTTCTCTGCCCAACACATTCTAGCAAGAAAGACAGAAGTGCAATTAGCTCTCTTTGGTCTGAGTATCAGGTACACAACTGGAGCACTCAACATTGCAACCCAAATTGTCATGGTAACCTTAACAATGCCTGCAGCAGATGGAAGATTTCGTAACTAAAGAACAGATATTAAGGTACAGGTCTGCAAATTGTTCTCTGAAGACAAAGGGTGATGTTGTACTCCTGTGGAGATCCAATTTTTCAAGTCAAGGCACAGTGAGATACAGGTACGATGAAAACACTACTTACAGCAACATCACAGCACATAGATTTAGACAATACACAACAATATAAATTATACATAAACTATATGTAAATTTGGCTATTCAGTATCCTCTCCCCATCTCTTTCTCCTCCTGACCAGCAACTTGTCCTGCTTTACGTGATCTCCTGGAGAATCATTATGCCACAGAAAGAGACACATATCAGCTCTATGTAAGAAAATCCTAGTTATTTCCATTCTCCAGCGCTTACCTCAAAGTCTGTAATTCCTCTTTCCTCACGTACCCACTTAATTCGCCTTTAGATGCAATCTGTTTTCACCATCTTTACAGACAGAACATTTCAGATCATAAATAGTTGTTGCATGAAAAAGATTATCTTCGTGTTACCTTAATTCTGTATCCTCCGGTCTCAACCCGTCTGCAAGTGGAAACAATTTATCTTTATTTATTTTGATGATTTAAACACATCTATCAAATTGCTTCTCATTCTTTTCATCCAGATCTAATGTCAAATCGATCCATCAATCCTGAGATCATTCGACTGATTTTTTTTTCTACAATTTCCCTGGGGCCTTAACATTTTTTTATATAATGCAGTGGCCAGAATTAAATGCAATAATTGAGTTGAGGCTGAATCAGTATTTTCCAAAGGTCAACATAACTTTTTTGTTTTTGTTACTCTATTTTCTTTTGCTTCAAAAGTCTGTACCTTCAAGGACCTATGTTTCTGGATCTGTAGTATACAAGTTCCATGTGTAGAATTCTACCATTTACATTTGTTTTTCTTATTCTACCTACTAAAATGTGTACCTTCAGAATTGTAGTCATATGTCCACATACTCCACCAGCCTATTCATCGATTCATAAATGTTGTTACTGTGCTTCTCACCATTTGCTACACACAAGGGGGAATGCCCATGATACACTAGTGTCCATGAGCAACTGATTTTTGATGAGCCTACAAAGTCAGGACAAAGTTGTTCAGAACTTGCACATATTCTATCTAACTTTGCAATCTTAAAGAACTCTATAAAGACAAAATAATTGTTCCAGTTAAAATCAGTTACAAATTAAAAGTTATAGGAGTGGAATGAGGCCATTCGGCCCATCAAGTCTACACCATTCAATCATGGCTGATCTCTGCCTCCTAATTCAATTTTCCTGCCTTCTCCCCATAATCCTTGACACCCATTCTAATCAAGAATTGGTCTATCTCTGCCTTAAAAATATCCACCGACTTGACCTCCACAGTCCCCTGTGGCAATGAGTTCCACAGAATAACTACCTTCTGACTAAAGAAGTTCCCCCTCAATTCCTCCTTTAATTCTGAGACTATGACCTCTGGTCCTAGACTCTCTCACCAATGGAAACATCCTTTCCACATCTACTCTATCTATGCCTTTTATTATTCTGTAAGTTTCAATGAGGTCCCTGCTCAACCTTCTAAACTCCAGCGAATAGAGGCCCTATGCTGTCAAACACTCATGCTTCTGAGCAAGCATTCAATAGTATGTTAAGAGGGGACATAAGCTGACATGGTGAGTGCCAAATAATATTATTGATGTAAAATCCTGTTTGCATGCTGATTTATGTCAATAGCAGCCTATATGCTTCAAAAACTATTAGCAATGCATTTGCCAATGCAATCTAAATATTGTTTGCTTTTATTGATGGTTTGAGATTTTCAGAGTATTAATGGAATAAAAGAGGGGACAAAGATATTCCATAGGATGAAACCAAAGAGTGTAGAAATTTGGAGAACAATTGTGAATTTAGGATGAATTAGAGTAGGTATTTAAAAAAAATCTTATTTGGAAAACAGGTGAAGATAAGACTGCAGAAATTTGTAATTATTAAGTGATATTTTCCAGTCATCATAAAATCATAACTATGAACCAATGGTACTTATCACTCAATAGTCTGCTCACTGATACCCATGATCATTTTATTCCAGACCTTACTACAGCTTTGGTTCTACTGCTCACAACAGAACTAAGGTGAGATGCGATTGAAGTCTTCGAATCAAATTAGTACTTACAGTAGTTGCATCTTAAAAAAACTGAAGTCGATGTAAGGCAAAATAAAACCTCTCCACATGTTGGAATGATTCTGAAGTGATACCAAAATTAGTAGAGTTGCAGACAGGGAGGAAGGTTGTCAAAGTATTCAGTACATAGAAACATAGAAACATAAAAAATAGGTGCAGGAGTAGGCCATTCGGCCCTTCCAGCCTGCACCGCCATTCAATATGATCATGGCTGATCATCCAACTCAGTATCCTCTACCTGCCTTCTCTCCATACCCCCTGATCCCTTTAGCCACAAGGGCCACATCTAACTCCCTCTTAAATATAGCCAATGAACTGACCTCAACCACCCTCTGTGGCAGAGAATTCCACCGATTTACCACTCTCTGTGTGAAATTTTTTTTTCTCATCTCGGTCCTAAAAGACTCCCTAAAAGACTCCCTTATCCTCAAACTGTGACCCCTTGTTCTGGACTTCCCCAACATCGGGAACAAACTTCCTGCATCTAGCCTGTCCAACACCTTAAGAATTTTGTAAGTTTCTATAAGATCCCACCTCAATCTTCTAAATTCTAGCGAGTACAAGCCGAGTCTATCCAGTCTTTCTTCATATGAAAATCCTGCCATCCCAGGAATCAGTCTGGGGAATCTTCTCTGTACTCCCTCTATGGCAAGAATGTCTTTCCTCAGATTAGGAGACCAAAACTGTACGCAATACTCCAGGTATGGTCTCACCAAGGCCCTGTACAACTGCAGTAGAACCTCCCTGCTCCTATACTCAAATCCTTTTGCTATGAATTGCTTTTTTCACTGCCTGCTGTACCTGCATGCCTACTTTCAATAACTGGTGTACTATGACACCCAGGTCTCGTTGCATCTCCACTTTTCCTAATCGGCCACCATTCAGATAATAGTCTACTTTCCTGTTCTTCCCACCAAAGTGGATAACCTCACATTTATCCATATTATACTGCATCTGCCATGCATTTGCTCACTCACCCAACCTATCCAAGTCACCTTGTAGCCTCCTAGCATCCTCCTCACAGCTAACACTGCCCCCCAGCTTCGTGTCATCTGCAAACTTGGAGATGTTGCATTCAATTCCCTCGTCCAAATCATTAATATATATTGTAAATAGCTGGGGTCCCAGCACTGAGCCTTGCGGTACCCCACAAGTCACTGCCTGCCATTCTGAAAAGGACCCGTTTACTCCTACTCTTTGCTTCCTGTCTGCCAGCCAGTTCTCTATCAATACTGAACCCCCAATACCGTGTGCTTTAAGTTTGCATACCAATCTCTTATGTGGGACCTTGTCGAAAGCCTTCTGAAAGTCCAGATATAACACATCCACTGGTTCTCCCCTATCCACTCTACTAGTTACATCCTCGAAAAATTCTATAAGATTCGTCAGACATGATTTACCTTTCATAAATCCATGCTGACTTTGTCCAATGATTTCACCACTTTCCAAATGTGCTGCTATCCCATCTTTAATAACTGACTCTAGCATTTTCTCCACTACTGATGTTAGACTAACTGGCCCATAATTCCCTGTTTTCTCTCTCCCTCCCTTTTTAAAAAGTGGGGTTACATTAGCTACCCTCCAATCCTCAGGAACTACTCCAGAATCTAAAGAGTTTTGAAAAAATATCACTAATGCATCCACTATTTCTGGGGCTACTTCCTTAAGCACTCTGGGGTGCAGCCTATCTGGCCCTGGGGATTTATCACCCTTTAATCCATTCACTTTATCTAACACCACTTCCCGACTAACCTGGATTTCCCTCAGCTCCTCCATCTCATTTGATCCCCAGTCCCCTGCTATTTCCGGCAAATTATTTATGTCTTCCTTAGTGAAGACAGAACCAAAGTAGTTATTCAATTGGTCTGCCATGTCCTTGTTCCCCATGATCAATTCACCTGTTTCTGACTGCAAGGGACCCACATTTGTTTTAACTAATCTTTTTCTCTTCACATATCTATACAAGCTTTTGCAGTCAGTTTTTATGTTCCCTGCCAGTTTTATTTCATAATCTATTTTCCCTTTCCCAATTAAGCCCTTTGTCGTCCTCTGCTGGACTCTGAATTTCTCCCAGTCCTCTGGTAGGCTGCTTTTTCTGGCTAATTTGTATGCTTCATCTTTTGTTTTGATACTATCTCTGATTTCCCTTGTTATCCATGGATGCACTAGCTTCCATGATTTATTCTTTTGCCAAACTGGGATGAACAATTGTTGTAGTTCATCCATGCTGTCTTTAAATGCCTTCCATTGCATATCCACCGTCAACCCTTTAAGAATCAATTGCCAGTCTATCTTGGCCAATTGTAATTGTAATTTATTTATTTAGGGGACAGTGCATATTAATAAACATTTACATGTAATACGCAAGATTGTAGCCAGTAGCTAATTTCCATCTTTAGTCCCTCTGGTAAACAAGGTAAACACATCACAACACAATCATTCAATAAGAAAAAAGACAAAAACAAAAGACAAAAACAAAACAAAACAAACAATAAAGTAAAAAAGTAGCAATAAAAGAGTACCATAGGATAATTTTAAGGTAGATTGCAGGTCTCCTTACAGGTCTTCCAAAAAAAACTGTCAGGCAGCTACAGCTTGTTCAGAACGCTGTTGCTAGAGTTCTAACAAAGACCAAAAAATTTGAACACATTGCACCAAATCTTAAATCCTTACATTGGCTCCCTGTATGTCAGAGAATTGATTTTAAAATCCTGCTGCTCACCTATAAATCACTACATGGTTTAGGGCCAAAGTATATCACTGACATGCTTCCACTATATAAGCCTTCTAGACCGCTAAGATCTTCTGAAACCAATCTGCTAGTGATTCCCAGAGTAAATACAAAACATGGGAAAGCAGGATTTAGTTACTATGCAACAAATAGCTGGAATAAACTTCCTGAAGATTTAAGACTTGCCTCAACTTTGACCACTTTTAAAACAAGACTGAAAACTTATGTTTACTTTAGCTTTCAGCTAAATCTTAACTACATTGCACTTTTAACTTTTGCACTTTTTATAATGCATTTTTAATTTTGCTTTTCTTTTCTTTTAGTTCTTCTATTTTATTTCATTTTATTATTTCATTTATTGTATGACATGTCTTTATGTGAAGCACTTTGAGTCTGCCTCGTGCATGAAATGTGCTATATAAATAAAGTTGCCTTGCCTTGCGTTGCCTAGATTATGATTGCAATTTTGATTTTGCAGTAACCATGTTTTTAGATGTTTGGTAAATGAGGTAAGGGTTGGCAGATCCCGTATGACGCATGGTATCGCGTTCCAGGTCTGCGACGCTCGATATGAATATACTGACTGCCCAAAGACACTTTTCCTAAACGGGACTATACAATCACCCCTGGAGGCTGCTCTTGTCGACCTATTTGTGTTTTTCTTTATGAAGTCCTTTAACGGAGGTGGGGCTAGTCCACGGAAGATTTTGTAAACTAAAATCGAGTCCGAATATTTTATTACGTTTTCCCAGCTCAGCAGATCAAATTTCTTCATGTCTCATACCCTCAAAGTTACTTTTCTTTAAGTTCAGAACCCTTGTTTCTGAATTAACTATGTCACTCTCCATCCTAATGAAGAAATCAACCATATTATGGTCACTCTTGCCCAAGGGGCCACGCACGCCAAGACTGCTAACTAACCCTTCCTCATTACTCAATACCCAATCTAGAATAGCCTGCTCTCTCGTTGGTTCCTCTACATGTTGGTTTAGAAAACTATCCCGCATACATTCCAAGAAATCCTCTTCCTCAGCACCCCTGCCAATTTGATTCACCCAATCTATATTTAGATTGAAGTCACCCATTATAACTGTTTTACCTTTGTTGCACACATTTCTAATTACCTGTTTGATGCCATCCTCAACTCCACTACTACTGTTAGGTGGCCTGTACACAACTCCCACTAGCGTTTTCTGCCCCTTAGTGTTTCGCAGCTCTACCTATATCGATTCCACATCCTCCAAGTTAATGTATTTTTTCTATTGCGTTAATCTCCTCTCTAACCAGCAACGCTACCCCACCTCCTTTTCATTTCTCTCTATCGCTCCTGAATATTGAATATCCCTGGATGTTCAGCTCCCAGCCTTGGTCACCCTGGAGCCATGTCTCCGTGATCCCAACTATATCATATTCATTAATAACTATCTGCACCTTCAACTCATCCACCTTATTACAGAATCTCCTTGCATTGAGACACAAAGCCTTCAGGCTTGTTTTTACAACACTCTTACCCCTTATACAATTATGTTGAAAAGTGGTCCTTTTTGATTTTTGCCCTGGATTTGTCTGCCTGCCACTTTTACTTTTCGCCTTGCTACCTATTGCTTCTACCCTCATTTTACACCCCTCCGTCTCTCTGCTCATGTTCCCATCCCCCTGCCACATTAGTTTAAATCCTCTCCGACAGCACTAGCAAACACTCCCCCAAGGACATTGGTTCCATTCCAGCCCAGATGCAGATCGTCCTGTTTCTACTGGTCCCACCTCCCCCAGAACTGGTTCCAATGCCCGAGAAATTTGAATCCTTCCCCCTTGCACCATTTTTCAAGCCACGTATTCATCTGAAATATCTTCCTATTTCTACTCTGACTAGCACATGGCACTGGTAGTAATCCAGAGATTATTACCTTTGAGGTCCTACTTTTAAATTTATCCCCCAGCTCCCTAAATTCACCTTGTAGGACATCATCCCGTTTTTTACCTATATCGTTGGTGCCAATGTGCACCACGACAACTAGCTGTTCACCCTCCCCCTCCAGAATGTTCTGCAGCTGCTCAGAGACATCCCTGACCCTTGCACCAGGGAGGCAACATACCATCCTGGAGTCTCGTTTACGGCCGCAGAAACGCCTATCTATTCTCCTTACAATTGAATCCCCTATTACTATAGCCCTTCCACTCTTTTTCCTCCCCTCCTGTGCCGCAGAGCCACCCACGGTGCCATGAACTTGGCTGCTGCTGCCTTCCCCTGATGAGCCATCTCCCCCAACAGTATCCAAAATGGTATATCTGTTTAGGAGGAAGATGACCGCAGGGGACTCCTGCACTACCTGCCTACTGCTACGCTGGCTAGTGGCCACCCGTTCCCTTTCTGTCCGCTTAACTTTTACCTGCGGTGTGGGCAACTCACTGTATGTGCTATTCACGACTTTCTCAGCATCATGGATGCTCCAGTATGAATCCAACTGCAGTTCCAACCGTTCAATGCGGTCTGCCAGGAGCTGCAGCTGGACACACTTCCTGCACACATAGTCACCAGGGACACCGACAATATCCCTGATCTCCCACATGTTGCTGGATGAGCAATCCACGGGGCCGATCTCAACTGACATGGCTTACCCCCAAATTAAATCAACTCACACCCACTATAAAAATCTTAATCCTTTAAACTGTACCTTTACTAAAAAGTACTATACCCTTAACTCACTGTACCCTTAACTCACTGTACCCTTAACTCACTGTACCCTTAACTCACTGAACCCTTAACTCACTGAACCCTTAACTCACTGAACCCTTAACTCACTGAACCCTTAACTAAAAAGTATGAACAAAAAGCAGAAATACAAACCTGGGGTTACTCCCAATCAGCATCTTCCTCTAGTCCGCTTCCACCAATCAGCGGCTTCCTCTAGACCACTTCTTTTGAAGTGTGATGGAACATTGCAGGGTGGGGAACACTGCACCAGCTGCTCCAACCGCTCCTGGGCCTCTGTGGAACAAAGCCCCGCGCTCCGTTTTTAAACCTACCGCCCGGACGCTCCACCAGCTGCTCCAACCGCTCCTGGGCCTCTGTGGAACAAAGCCCCGCGCTCCGTTTTTAAACCTACCACCCGGACGCTGCACCAGCCGCTCAAACCGCTCCTGGGCCTGAATACGATAGACATCAGTTACAGAAACGGTCGGTAAGATGACAGATGGAGTTTAATCTAAAAAAGTGTAATGTGTTGCACTTTGAGAGGTCAAATGTAAAGAGAAACAGTTAATGGCAACACCCTAAACAGCATTGGTGTACATTGCAGTCCAAGTCCACAGTTCCCTGAAAGTGGCAACCTAAGTTCAAAGCTGCCTGAATTAAAAGGTATTAATTCTAAGGGGAGGTTGGACAAACATTGATTTTTGTGATCTCTGATCTGTTGGAGGTTGTGGGGAAACCTGATAGAAGTTTGTAAAATTATGAGAGGCATAGATAGTGTAGACAGTTGAAACCTTTTGCCAGGGTGAAAATGTTAAAAACTAGAGGGATAGCTTTAAGGTGAGAGGGACAAAGTTTAAAGGAGTTGTGCAGGAAAGAATTTTCATGCAGATTGTTGAATGCCTGGAAGGCACTACCGGTGATGGTGGTAGGCCACGTCCTTATTGGCAGACCACAATCAGTACTAAATTAGTAACAACACCTTTAAAAAGCAGTTTCTATCATCACCACACCACCCTGGTCATGCTCCCATTTTGCATCTACCATAGGGAAGAAGGTGCAGGAGGTTGTAAACTGTGACCACAGTTTCAAGCAAAGCTTCTTCCCAGCAACCATTAAGCTCTTGATCACACCACAACTTTAAGTTCAACAACTATAATCTTCTTTGGACTGTATCTTTGTCCAATTATTATTGTTATTATTACACCATTATTGTTTGTTTTTTGTGTATACATATGTGTGCGTATGTATATAAATGATCTATATATGTGTATTTGTGAGTTTGTGCATATATACACACACTGATTTTTTTTTCTCACTCGTTTGTTATATTGTTTACAATGTACTACAGTATGTTTACATATTTTGCTATGCTGCTGCAAGTAAAATCTTCATTGTTCTATCTGGGACATATGACAATAAAACACCCTTGACTCTTTGGTTGCACTATGGACATCAGTTTCTTGTACTATCATGGTCATGTAGTATTACAGTTATTAATTTATTGGATTTTTAATCATTACATATTATCTGTATGTTATTGTATTTATGGGCCTGTTAAGCTGCAGCAAGTTCCATTGTTGGTACATATGACAATTAAATACCCTTGACTGAACTCTTAACTCTTAAGATGAGATGGGAGAGATTTAAGAGCGACCTCATGTGCAATTTTTTCACTCAAAGGAGTCCATATTTGGAATGAGCTGACAGAGGAAGCTGTAGAAGTGGAGGCAGAGAGATGGTTGATATTTTGCATCTAGACTCCCTCCAACCTTCCAAGTGAAAAATGTTTTCCTCAATTTCCATCTAATCTTTCGACCAATTACTTTAAATCTATGCATGTTGTTTTTTGTCACCTCTCTCTGAGAGTAATGGGAGCATCCTGTTTACCCTATTCAAGCTTCTCAGAATGTCTTGGCGGCGCGGCACTGTTGCAGCGGTCTGTCTTTTTCTTTTTTTTTTTTGGCTAGTTAAATGTAGTTGTCGTGTTTTTGTTATACTGTTTTTAACTGTGTTTATGTGGTGGGCGGGGGGGGGGAGGGTGAAACTTTAAAAAATCTCTTCCCTGCACGGGAGACCCGACCTTTTCCCTGTTGGGTCTCTGTTGTCGTTGGGGCCTAGCACCGTGGAGCAGCCTCCAGCCGGAATGAGCTGGGGGCTCCAGTCGCGGAGCTGCGGACCTACCATCGTGGCTGGACGGACTCGGAGCGTGGGGAGCGGTGGTGGCTCGCTGCTGCGGCCCGACCCCGGAGCTCGGAGGCTCCAGCTGCAGCCGCAGGTCCGGTGAACTGTGATATCGGGAGCTTGCGGGTCCAAGTGGACACCGCTTTCCGGAGCTCCCGCAACGCGACTTCTCCAGCCCGTGTCGCGGGGTTGGGACGACCCGGAGTGGGGCCGTACATCACCCCGCGCGGCCTAAAATGGCCGTGGGACTTACCATCGCCCGCCTGGGGCTTCAACATCGGACTTTAACATCGGGAGAAAAATGGAGAGCTGGGGAGAGAAAAGACTTTGCCTTCCATCACAGTGAGGAGGAGGTTCACTGTGATGGATGTTTGTGTGAATTAAATTGGTTGTTTGTCTAGTAGGAATCGTTTTTGTTTGTATGGCTGTAGAAACAGAGTTTCGTTTGAGCCTCACTAAGGTTCAAATGACAATAAATAATATTGTATTGTTATATAGCTAATCATAATCATTCTCCTCCAATCAAAGAAAACAACCAGACTAATGTGTTGAAGCTTTCTATCTCTTCAATGACATTAAGGTCCATGAGGACTTTAACAATGCTTAACTATAATTCTCCAAAGCTGACAATGTCTTCAAAAATCTGCTATGCCCCATTTCTTCTCCTCTTACATCCATTAATTAGAATGGTCTTCAGTGCTCTAAATATGGTCTAGCTGGTGTTTGGTACTGTTTAAGTATGAGTTCAAACTCCACTGAGGTGTAAGGTGAGGTTTCAGATGGCATACGCGATGAGTAGCAACAGTCTGGGCCAGAGGCGACCCAGGAGCACTGGCAGAGTGCCACCGATGAGATCACGATTGCTGTTATGGCAAAATAGGACAGCTGATTCATACTCTTTAAAACATCTGCCAGTAGGCATCTTACTAATCCTCATCCTTTGGTAGATAATGTGCAGAACATTTCTAAGCACCAGTATCCGGCAACAAGGTGACAATGGCCTGCTGACTAGAAATTGAAAATCCAGTTTTGGTGTGCTGAAATGTGGCTACATCTAGTATTAATGGCCACACAGGTCCCTCACAAAAATTATGAAATTAACCTTAATCTATTTTGAAATGGCTTTCAATGGTGTTACCTATGTATGCCTGGAATGCACTGCTGGGGATGGTGGTGGTGGCAGATACTATAGGCATTTAAGAGATCTTTGGATGGGCACATAGATATGCAGGGAAAGGAAGGATATACAGTAGAGTCCGAGTCAGTGATACCGTGATACAGTGTGGAAACAGGCCCCTCAGCCCAACTCGCCCAGACCGGCCTACATGTCCCAGCTACACTAGTCTCACCTGCCCGTGTTTGGTCCATATTCCTCCAAACCTGTCATATCCATGTACCTGTCTAACTGTTTCTTAAATGCTGGGATAGTCCCTGCCTCAACTACCTCCTCTGACAGCTTGTTCCATACACCCGCCACCCTTTGTGTGAAAAAGTTACCCCTCAGATTCCTATTAAATCTTTTTCCCTTCACCTTAAACCTATGTCCTCTGCTCCTTGATTCACCTACTCTGGGCAAGCGACTTCGCGTATCCACCCGATCTATACCTCTAATGATTTTTACACCTCTATAAAATCACCTCTCATCCTCCTGCACTCCAAGGAATAGAGTCCTAGCCTACTCAACCTTTCCCTATAGCTCAGACCCTCTAGTCCTTGCAACAGCCTCGTAAATCATCTTTGTACCATTTCCAGCGTGACCACATCTTTCCTATAAAATGGTGCCTAGAACTGAACACTATACTGTGGCCTCACCAATATCTATACAACTGAAGCATGACCTCCCAACTTCTATAATAAATACTCTGACTGATGAAGACCAATGTGCCAAAATCCTATTTGACCACCCTATATACCTGCGACTCCACCTTCAAGGAACCATGCACCCGAACTCCTAAATTCCTCTGCTCTACAACACTCCCCAGAGGCCTACCATTCACTGTATAGGTATTACCCATGTTAGGCTTCCCATAATGCAACACCTCACATTTCTCTGTACTAAATTCCATCAACCATTCCTCAGCCCACCTGGCCAATCGATCAAGATCCTGCAGCAATTTTTCACAACCACCCATTTTTGTATCATCTGCAAACTTGCTAATCTTGCCATGTATGTTCTCATCCAATTCATTGATATAGATGACAAACAGTAACGGGCCCAGCACCGGACCCTGAGGCACACCACTAGTCACAGGCCGAGAAGCAACCTTCCACCATCACGCTCTGCTTCCTTCCATGAAGCCAATTTGCTATCCATTCAGCTATCCCTCCTTGGATCCTATGCAATCTAACTTCCAAAGCAGCCTACCATGCTGAACCTTGTCGAATGCCTTACTGAAATCTATGTATACAACATCTAAAGTTCTACCCTCATCGACCTTTTTGGTCACGTTTTCAAAAAACTCAATCAGGTTTGTGAGACACGACCACCCATGTACAAAACCATGCTGACTATCCCTAATCAGCCCTTGACGTCCAGATGTTAAGCTCACTGGTCTATAGTTCCCAACATTTTCCCTGCAGCCCTTCTTGAATAGAGGCGCAATATTAGCCACCCTCCAGTCTTCTGGCACATCTCCTGTATTTAAAGATAACTCATGAATTTCAACCAGGGCTCCCGCAAGTTTGTCTCTAGTTTCCCACAATGTCCTTGGATATATCTGATCAGGCCCTGGAGATTTATCTACCTTCATACACGTTAATCTGCCATGTGGATTATGTGCAGGCAGATAGGAGTTGGTCTTGACAAACAAGCCTCCTCATTATCTCTGGACCCTGGTCAAATTTCCTGTGAAAAGGGAAGGGAGGGTGAGTGGAATGTAGAGTCAGACCGTATGGAAGTAAAATTAGGAATGGTGGGCTCTGCAATTTTCACAACTAATTTTATCACTCACTTCCATGTTGAAATATTGTAGCCAGAGGGCCTTGTGTAATATTGGCATTGTCTGACACTCACCCAACATCATCCTACACTGTCACTTTAAAGTGCCCTTTCTAGCATTGTGAAATTTCTAGCCCACTTTATGCCTTAAATGCTATTCCCATTTCAAGCCTTTGATAATATTTTATATTATCTAACAATCTTCTATTTTTTTCAGTGGCTTATATGTTCCCTGTTTTTTTTTGCTGTGCAGTTGGAGTTTCCCCAAATACATTTTTTTGCAGTTCAATTAAAATGGCTCTTATGTTCCTTTCTAAAGAAGGGCTTTGACGATACATCGCTTGACCTGACCTTCACCAATCCAAATACTGTCTGAACTCCTGCTAACTTTCAGTATTTTCTACTTTTGTTTCATATTTTAAGCATGTCTTGTGCTTTTGTAAGTAATGCTTCAACTGAACAAAACAGAATTAAAAGGGAAAAACACTTGTGAATTAAGTTTGTTTAATAAATGATGGTAAATTTCTATGTTTGCAAGCTATGTATGATGTTGTAAATCACATTTTACTTGTGCCACTTTGCCTTTAAAATACTTTCAAAACAAGATGCATAAATGCCCGTCCCACTTAGGAAACCTGAACGGAAATCTCTGGAGACTTTGCGCCCCACCCAAGGTTTCTGTGCGGTTCTTGGAGGTTTTTGTCAGTCTCTCTAATGATTGAAAGTGGTTTCCGCTTCTTCTATGTTCCGGCAATTATTTCAAAAAATTCCAAACCTGCCGTGACTAAAAATATGTTGCCGTTTTAAAAATCGGTAATTTTTTAGTCGAAGCCAGTTGCTATGCTCGTTGAAGGTGGTTGCCGGAGGTTGCAGATGGTTGCCGGAGGTTGCAGGTAGTGGAAGGTAAGACCTCCCACTACCTGCAACCTCCGGCAACCACCTTCAACTAGCATCGCAACCGGCTTCGACTAAAAAATTACCGATTTTAAAAACGGCAACCTATTTTTAGTCGCAGCCGGTTTTGAATTTTTTGAAATAATCGCCGGAACATAGAAGAAGCGGAAACCACTTTCGACCATTAGGGAGACTGACAAAAACCTCTGGGAACCTCCGGGAACCGCACGGAAACCTTGGGTGGGGCGCAAAGTCTCCAGATGTTTCCGTTCAGGTTTCCTAAGTGGGACAGGGGCATTATTCTTCAACTATTTACTGATCAAAATTGATGTGAATTGTGGATTGAAATAGTCTTAATAATAAGGATTTATTTTAAATAATGGTAATAGTTTCTAAAAAGAGCTGAGCCACATTAACATTGTGTACATTATTCACCTAATGACATTGTATTTGTTTTTACTCCTATCATTTTTTTTGTTAAATCCAGTGAAATATCCTTTTGTAATGGTTCAAATTGTAAAACTGAATAGAGGAATGGTTATTCGGGGAGTGTTACAGTTTGCTTCCTCTTGACTTCTGTTATCGTTATTACAGCATCGTTGAATGGTTGCACAAACAAGGTGGCCCCTGTCTCGTGAAATGCTTGAAAAAGGTCCAAGGAAACCAAGAAAACGTAACAGTTACATCTTTTAATAAAAAAAATGTTTTATTTAGGAAAGCTGATCTTATAAGCACCACAATCTTTCTGTCATACTGTGCATGTTTTAATGCTGGGGGATAGATAAGATCAGAGTCAAAATATTTTAGAAGTCTCGTAAGATAACTGCAGATTAATGAGTCCAAAGGGTGGGAGTTGTTTTGGAGTTTTTGACCATGACATTTATATAAATCTCACACAGATAAACTTCATCATGTTAAATTGCAAACTATTAAAATAAATCCCAACACTCATTTGTTTCTTATTAAGAAGGTCAAATTGTTTTTTTCTTAAATTATAACTTGTAAAATGGCTAGAAACAATGGATGTCAGCGTTCTTTTACTAAGCTCTCAAGGTCCTAGACATTAACTGGATACTTCTTGCTTCAGGGAATTTTTAAGCTCTCCTTGATTAATGTTTAAAATCCCCACTGATATATTTGGCAAAGGAAACAAGCTTTCTCTTCCATTTCTTTTTGCCTTTCGATCCTTTAATAACAACTGCTGTAATACGGTTATGAGGAGTGACATTTAAATCAGTTGTTTATATTTTATTTCAGCAGGAATGGAAAGTTTTCTTTTGATGTATGTAATTGCTTCCTTTCAGCAGTTTTAAGAGGAAGGAAGTTGTTCTTGATTTGAAAGATTGACATAAATAATCTGCACAACCGTAGTAAATAGCTTTAAAGCTTCTTAACATAAACATTTACTATGCTAGGCACAGAAATGTGAAATGGCAATCATAAAAGTTTATTTTACAACCTCTTTTTGTTATAATGATTCAAACAGCACTTACCATATTAGGCACTGAAGATAAACCTGATACTATGTTGCTTGAAAACTTTGAGCATAAAAAATTATTTTGTGATTCTATTTGGATTCCCAGAAGTACTGCAGCTAGGATTGTTAGAGAGCAGAAACTTCTGTTTTGTTTTTTCACACATTCTTTTGAACAATGCCATTCCAAACTAGAACTCCTACTTTACAAATCAAGTTGTAGGCTATCAGCTGTCACCCAGCTGTGAAATGGTCAGCTTTATTTTGGCCGATAGACACATTGAGTGAAATCTAGGGTAAAAAGAAATCAAAGTTGTTCTTGAGCAGGAACAAACTGTAATTAAAAACTGCATCATTCACGTCTACTTCCTTAGAATATATTTGCTGTATGTTTAAAGAACAGGAAAGTGCAACTAAACGAGGAGAGGAAAATACTAGATTCAGATTGATCTCATTTTATTGGTTACATAGAATAATACCTGCAGCTTAAATAATTTACAGATTGCATATTATGACTCAAGGAGTGAAATGGTTCTATTTTCAACATGAAGTATACATTCTCGTTGACTGGCCTTTTTAATGATGTACAATCAGAGTTATATCCTAATGATTAAGCTGTTAGCTATCATAAACCTTTTAAAATATTGAATTAAACAGTCACTTTTTCAATATTCTGAGTTCCTCTATGAAGTTAGAAGTTATTGTAAAGAATGTTTTAATTGAGAATTTTGTGCAAGTGCACAATGAAGAAACAGTAAAATATCTAATCAGATGCTAATGGCTAATCAGTTATGGTAATAGCTAAATTATATCAATATTCTTAACATCTAAAACTGCACAATAATAGGATTTGCTGCACTATTGATTGGGTAAATTATATTAATTAACTTGACAGATGCAAATAAAGTATTAAAATAAACCACCCCTTACCAAGCATTGTTTTTGTTACCTTCACTCCAAAGGGATATAATTTACCATGGTTCAGCCACAGGTTGTAATCATAGTCTGAGAAGAAAACATATTTTACTGTTCAAGCTCTCAAGTGGGAGATGCTGGGTCATAAAACAGAAATATTGTGGCCATTCGCTTAGCTTTGTTTGATTTCAAAAAATGAGAAAAATGCGGGACAATTTAATACACCTTCCCATTGGTAACATGGGTCGCCTGAAGTGACAATGCTCAATCTCTGGTACCATGTTCGTCACACTTCTAATATTTATCAGTTTTTGTAATGATGTAATAAAAATGTTGGTTATTCTGCAATTTGGCATCTCAATAGGACATTTTGAAACTCTTTCTAGCAATGTTCTAATTAGCAGAACAGATGGCTTTTAAAATGTCCTTCTGCCATTGAATCAATTTCATTGTAAGCCTTCATCTAAATAATGAAATGGAGGAATGTGTGGCATTCATTTGAGAAGTAATATAAAGCATTGATGGATTGTCCTCAGGTATGTGAGACACAATGAGCATGATCCCTAGGGCCATTGCAGCACAGATCCTGGCAACTATCTTTGGCAAAAAAACAAAGAACATGGAACCGTGCAGCAGAGGAACAGGCGCTTCGGTCCACAATGACTGTCGTGAACATGAAGCCAAACTAAACTAATCTCCTCTGCCTGCACATGATCCATATCCCTCCATTCCCCGCATATCCAGGTGCATATCTAAAAGCGTCTTAAACACCACTACCATATCAGTCTCTACCTCAATCCCTGGCAGTGCATTCCAGGCACCCTCCACCTTCTGTATAAAAGGTACACAAAAATGTGGGAGAAACTCAGCGGGTGCAGCAGCATCTATGGAGCGAAGGAAATAGGCAACGTTTCGGGCTGAAACCCTTTTCGGCCCGAAACGTTGCCTATTTCCTTTGCTCCATAGATGCTGCTGCACCCGCTGAGTTTCTCCAGCATTTGTGTACCTTCGATTTTCCAGCATCTGCAGTTCCTTCTTAAACACCTTCTGTATAAAAATGTATTCAACACATCTCCTTGAAACTCATTTCACCTTAAAGCTAAGCCTTCTAGTCTCTGATGTTTATATCCTTGGGAAAAGGGTTCTGAATAACTAATTCTATTAAATTTCTCATTGGCCTCCACTGCTCCCGAGAAAACGATCCAAGTTTGTCAAACCTCTCTTTATGGCTAATATCCTCTAATCCAGGCAACATTCTGGTAAACCTCTTCTGCGTCTCCTCCAAACCCTCTCCATCCTTCCTGTAATAGAACAACTAGAGGTGCACACAACACTCCTAGTTTCACATTTCACATTTGATTTCTGTCTCTTCCCCAATGTCTTGCCCCATGCAACACCTTTGGTTGAGTAACCATGTTTCAAAATCTTCATAGACTCATCCCTACACTGAACTGATTTAGTTAAGGAATCATAACATTCTACACTCTAAAGAACACATATTAGAGAAATGTCCATCCTAGCTTTTGTAATTCATTTTTCCAACACTCCTGATTTATCTGGACTTTCTTTTTCCTTTCATGGAGACAAAAATAAAAATACAAGTAAGAACTAATATATCTTTTTGTAGAATGCCCAGCATTTCTTAATCTGTGGAAAACTGCTGAGATTCCCCCATGATGGAGCACCTTTCCGGAGTCCGAGTCTGAGTTTGAGTCCCGAAGTTGGAGTCCGGAATTCCAAAGCCCGAGGTCGCCTAGGGAGGCCGCCAAGGACAAAGAGGGACCGGGCATGGGTGGGGCGTCGAGTACAAAGGAGGGGCGAGGGGGTACCCATTGGGGCATAAAAAGGGGTATTCTGTAATTTTGTCAACGCCCTTTACGTGGTGACTCTTTGTATGCCTAGGTATGCAAAACAAAGCATCTCACTGTGACTTGTCACATATGACAATAAAAGTATCTAATCTAATCTAATCTAATCTTTTGTAAAATTCCCCATATATTTTCAAAATATTTTTGACAGCATTTGTCTTTCTAAGAGAGAAGCCATTTGAGAGAAATGAAGCCATTTGAACTCCTGAGAAAACGGGGTGTGCCGTTGTTAACTCACCTCCCTGTAATGGAAATCAGAGGTAGCAAATTGTTTATTAATACTTTTGAATGGCAACTTTGCCACAGAATCCACTGATTTAATTTATTTGGTTGGAATATTTATAGTGTTGACAGAATGTTCCACCATAATGTTAATTCCGTGGGAATGTTACAGGCCAGATAAAAATAAGGTCTGAACCATGCAGCAAAGTCTGATTAATCACAACTGAATGCAGATATAACAGCTTATGTATTCTGATTATGTAAAGTAGGAATCTGAGTTAAATTTATTTATGAAAATGTAAGCTGGAAATCTGACAAAATCAGACAGAAATGCTAAAAACTCAGTGGGTCCAGCACCATCTGTGCAAAGAGAAGCAACATTAATGTATCAGGCCCAAAATCCTTCAGAACCCGGAAAGCAGGACAACTTATATCTGCAATTAGAGTAAACTAGTGCTTTTTCTCTCATCCAGTTTTTAGATGTGAAATGTTAACAGTTAAGTGCAACTCTGGGAACTTCCCAAAGTTGCTGTCTGATCTGTTGAGACCTTCCAACATTTTCTGTTCTCATTTTAACATATATTTGTACCATTTATTTCATAATTGGGATAAGGAATATAGATGTGATACAGTCTTGTTAGTCACTTTCACATATTTCTGTGGCATGGAGAATGCATTAGTAATATCTGTGGCTAAATAACAGAATAAATGCCATAGTCTACTTTAGACAAGCATCGGATGAACTTTGTTTACAGTGGCAGCTTGCTGCAGTCACAAGCAGATGTTAATTATATTCAAGAGGAGATTTTTTATAAATAACCCATAAAAACTAGATCATTAATTCAACCAACCACTAAAAATGGAAACATAAAGGGCCTGTCCTACTTAGGCTATTTTTAGACGACTGCCGGTGACAGTCATAGTCGTAGCAGGTCGCGAAAAAATGGCAACTGGACCCTCCTTCGACATAAAATTTGAAATAGAATCATTACTTAAACAAAAAAAAAAAACCCAAAGACAGCACCGACAACAACCTGACAATGGAGGAGGCCCAGGCCAGAAAGGTCAGATTGGGAATGGGAGGGGGAGTTGAAGTTTCGAGCAACCGGGAGATCAGGTTGGTTACGATGGACTGAGCGGAGGTGACTTCTCTACATCAGCAAGACCAAGCACAGGCTCGGCGATCATTTCGCTGAACACCTCCAGTCAGTCTGTCGTAACAAACCTGGTCTCCCGGTTGCTCAGCACTTCAACTCCCCCTCCCTTTCTGTCCTGGGCCACCTCCATTGTCAGAGTGAGGCCCAGCGCAAATTGGAGGAACAACACCTCATATTTTGCTTGGGTCGTTTACACCCCAGTGGTATGAACATTGAACTCTCTAATTTCAGATAGCCCTTACTTTCCCCCTCCCAGTTATCCTACGTCCTATTGTCTCCGCCCACTTTCTATCTTTTTCCCGCTCCCTCCCCCCGACATCAGTCTGACGAAAGGTCTCGACCCGAAATGTCACCCATTCCTTCTCTCCAGAGATGCTGCCTCACCAGCTGAGTTACTCCAGCATTTTGTGTCTACCTATGATTTTATCCAGCATCTGCATTTAGTTCTCAAACAATACATTGCAGCTGGGTTGAACACAGATGAGGAATACTGTGTAAGTCAATGGCTTTTTTTTGAGGAGCTGACAGCAGCACAACCTTTTCTAAAGGGCAGTCACAGCATTCTCCATTGCAGAAGGACAGTCGCAGCATTCTCCATCTCAGACACTACCAACAACATCCTCCCAAAGATAGGCACAAAATGCTGGAATAACTCAGGACAGGCAGCATGTTTGGAGAGAAGGAATGGGTGACGTTTCGCGTCGAGACCCTTCTTCAGACCCGAAACGTCACCCGTTCCTTCTCTCCAGAGATGCTGCCTGTCCCGCTGAGTTCCTCCAGCATTTTGTGTCTATCTTCGATTTAAACCAGCATCTGCAGTTCCTTCGTACACATCCTCCAAAACCTCTCCTACCACCGATGGACTAGGAAGTTGACTAGTGACAGTTAAAATTGCCACAGCTTCCTGCTGCTTCAGTGAGTGGGAAATCAAGTCAATGGTGTTACTTCCCACCAGAAACCTGTTCCGAGTTAAAATACATCCCATACTTTTATTCTCCTTTCCTTGTTTTCTTTGTAGGTAAATTGGGTGGAGTTCTAGGGTGTATTGTAAATCTTATTCCATTGAACAATAGCCACTGCTTAAAGGCACCATTAATGAGCCCTTGATGTAGGAACTGTGGGAGAATGTACCAATTATAAGGCAACTGTTATTTATAAAGGTAATGTATACTCCTGTCAGCAGTGATCTTTATTATTAGTACATTTTAATTTCCAGCCTCTGGCCTTGTAGGTTAATACAAACCATAGTTTGATGGCAAGCTAATAAGACCATGAAAGAGAGTAAAAAAGGCAGAAACAGGACCTTCAGTACACTAAGTCCACGCTGATCATTAAGAACCCATTTACACTAATCCTGTCTTTTTGATACGGCCCCACATTCTCGTCAACTCTGTCCAGATTCTACCACTCCTCTACAAACCGGCAGTATGTTACAGTCACCAATTAATCTACCTGCCTGCACATATTGGAGAGGAAACCAGAGCGCCTGATGAAAACCCAGCAACAAGGAAAACTTTCAAAATGCCTCAGAAGCTAGAATCAAACCCGAGGCAACTTTGAGTTCTACGAGGAGCGGCATTGTGCAGCATGTTATTGAAAGGACTGTTTTAAAAAATATCTGAAATATTGGACTAGATTGAATTAAAATGTGGGCAATGGTTACACAGGGAACCATTTCAGCCCGTCCACTGATGTTCAGCTCATCAGTGCCAGGGAATCGTGCCAGAGATGGGACATAAGATTTACCTCTGAGCACAGTGACCGTTTCAGTTCTCATCTGACTCTTCTATTTTACACCAGTCATGGCTGATGCACAAACTGTAACCAGCCTTCATTAAAATGTTAAGTTTAAGTTAAGTTATATGTTTACTTTTCTTTATTTTGGATTTTTATTTATTTTATTTTATTTTAACTAATTTACTGCAACTTAATGTATTTACAACAAAATTCATTCCTTGGTTATTTTAAATTATGTTTTTTTTAAATTGACTGGAGCACAGTGAAAATTCCTTTGACACCAGAAATTTTTCAAAAGCCATTGGGATGGGGACTGAGATTCCACTCTGCCAGGTCTGGTCACTGCACACAGTCCACTCCATCTCTTAGAAAGGCTGAGCAGTGGAGGCCTCAGGTACAAAGGACATAGAGAAGGAATGTTACAAATTTTTGAGTTTAAAAAAATCGCCTGTAATTTATCCCATCAGATAAAGCATAAAAAGAACTTTAATTTGATACCTAATTCATTTTCATATCTTCAGTATTAAAAAGGTTATGGCTATTTTCATACTCGGAAATTAACATCTTGTTCCCTATTGCTTTTTTCATTGACTTAACACAAAAGCTGTGATCGATGACAATCAAAAGCCCATAACTTTCTTAAAAATTAAGAGAACTGAATGAAATTTTCAGTTATTACTAGACTAAGTGGGACCCGTTGGGTCCCAGCATCACACGGGAGGGCTGCTCACCCAACGCAATATTCCACCTCTCCACCAATTGCTGGCCAGTGGGGGGGGGGGGGGGGGTTCTGTTGCGCTAGTATGGGTGTTGTGGGCCGAAGGGACTGGTTTCCAGAGGGCTAGTATGTACATTGTGGGCCGAATGGATTCTTGGGCTGGCAGCTCAGTCACTGAGGCCAGGCAGCTCAGTCACTGAGGTCTGGCAGTACAGTCACTCGGACCTGGCAGGCTGGCAGCTGAGAAACTGCCAGAAATTCTGACCAAAACAGGTGAGAGACTGTGAGATAGAAGGGGGAGAGGATGGACTGAATAGATTATTGGGCTGGCAGTTCAGTCACTTACGGCTGGTGGGCTGGCAGTTCACTTACTCACTGCTGGTGGACTGGCAGTGCAGTCACTCATGGCTGGTGGGCTGGCAGTTCAGTCACTCACAACTGATGGGTTGGCAGTATCCTTAGGAAAAAAAAAAGGAAAAAAAAAAAAACACGCAAACTGTACGTGGGTTTTCAATTACATTTCACTCAGATGCAAGCCAAGGAATGGCATAATTGTTAGCTGTTAATTGGACATAATCAACCTCAGCAAATTGACAATATCCTATTGAAAGGGAGTGGGTGTTAAGCTGTCTGGACATTTTATTATTTGCCAAAATATACATCTCAATACTATAATGATAGAAAACTTACTTTTCCACACACCACTCGTAAGTCTGGAGATTTTTTTTTAATGATAAATTTAGCTTCAGAAGTGATTTCTTTTTGCATTTAAAAACCCACTTCAGAACCATGGGCGATTTTAAAATTTTACAGCCAGATTTATCACTTCTGAAACTTTTTAGATACCAAAGGAATCAAGAAAAACACAAATAATGCCTTACAGTTGATGAAATGCAGTGAGCAAACGCGATAATTCCCAATCTCGATATCTGCACGGCCAATGTTCGCCAAGCACGTTAGCTGTTGTTGTCCCTTCAGCTCTCACTTCTCTTTACCTTCATTTATCTTCTTTGGAATTCTGAAGTAGGATAGATGTCTCTCACGGTTACCCCGACTTCCACAATTATTTACAGAGCAAAAATTCACCTTTTTGGCGGTTTATAACAAGTAGGAAAGTACGTGTTTCATGTATTAACAACATATACTGGAAGCTGCGATGTCCTCCAGATGGATTGTGTGGTTCTGTTCGTCAAGCCTTCCACCTGGAGACCTTACGTGCAATCCCCCTATACACACAGACTCTCAGACACACACAGACACACTCACTCACACACAGACTCACACACACACACAGGCTTACTCTCACACAACCAATACTAAAATGCCAAGCAAGTTCAGAAGGTGGTGAATATACAGTGTGTAAATCGAATGATTCAAATGTTTAAAGCCTCCTATCGAGGCTGCTGCTGAAGCAAAAACGTGCTTTAAATAACGTCTAACAAACACACTCACCATAGACAGAGCAGTAAGCTTTCTTGAATTATTCAACGACGTCTTCACTCTGTGCCTTCTCCAGTCAGCACCATCTTGCCATGAATCGGAAATGACGCACTTAGTGCCATCTTTAAAGATGGCACTGAAAGCCCTTTAAAAAGCCAAAAAGCCAATTGGGCAAAATCACTTTGCAAGCCAACAAAACACATTTGCTGAAAGCACATTATAAAGCCAAGCCAATTAGGCAAAAACACTTTGCAAGCCAACAAAACACATTTGCTGAAAGCCCTTTAAAACGCCAAAAAGCCAATTGGGCAAACACTTTGCAAGCAACAAACACATCTTCTGAAAACCACATCCCGGGGACTCACCGTGGAGTAGACGTACGTTCAGTATTATTTGCAGCTCAGAGAGATGTGACCCTCTCACTTCCTCCGTCTGGCAGAGACTGAGTGATCCATGACACTGCCGGGTTTTATAGTCACCCACCCTGCTGCCAGCAGGAGCAACAGAGAGAATGGCAAAACATTTAAAAACATTAATATATCTCTGATTTTTAATCGATGGGAAAAATCCTCCAGTCCAGTCCGGCGGAGTGGGACTTTGAGCGATGTGCCCAAGAATTACGGCCGTAAGTAGCGGCGTTCTCTCGGAAATCACAAAACAGTAAGTCAAAAGCGGTCAAGATCTTAGTTTTAGTAATATAGATAGATTGAAGCATTCTGAAACAAATATGAAACATCTTACTTGGAGGACCTGAAATTAAAGCATATAATTAGTTAGTTACCTAATTGTAGCTATTTACAAAATTGACCGTTGTGATGGAAATAGTAATAAACACCCAGACTGTCTTGAAAATTCAAAAATGTGATATTCTCAAGGTCAGAACTTTAATAATAGTGTATTGTATGCTATAAGTCTGTAACAGATAGGTAAAACAATTACAATTTCTAGTAATGGACCAAGTCTTTATGGAGAAGATCAATTGCTAGGTGGAACATTGGCATATCATAATCAGTAGCATCATCATACTCCTCAGATTGTAACCAGTAAGCAACTCTGTACACCTTGTTTTTCCGCAACTTTTCAATTTTGGCATTGTAAACTACAGGTATTTGCTCTACAAACCACCCATGACATGCCTTTCTGCCCACTACTTTCCCATTAAGAATGTCTTGTAGATCTTCATATTTGGAGTAGTCCAAATTCAGATAATCTCTGTGAATGCTGTGAATCAGTCTCTTTTGCTGGGCATTTGGTTTGACAATTTAGCATTTCTTCTTCGGAGACATCTGTTTAAAATGTAAAGAAAAAAACTCACTGAACAGCATTAACAGAAACAAGTTATTATTTGCAGTTTTAGAAAAAAGGTAGAAATGATAAAGTTAAACACTAAAAACAAATAGTAAATACCCAACAAAAAATTAATATTCATCAGTTTCATCAAATCAATTAAATTCATCTAAATTCAATTACTAGATCTAAACATTTATCAATTTCTAAAGAAAAGGCAAAAAAATTTAAATAGCCTGAGTATCCAAATAACAAATTGATCCCATTCACAAACATATTAAAAATATAACATTTCATTTATTGCATCCGCTGCTCTAGATGTCAGCTAATCTACATCGGTGAGACCAAGCGTAGGCTTGGCGATCGTTTCGCCGAACACCTCCGCTCGGTCCGCCTTAACCAAACTGACCTCCCGGTGGCTCAGCACTTCAACTCCCTCTCCCATTCCGTATCCGACCTCTCTGTCCTGGACCTCCTCCATGGCAAGAGTGAGCACCACCTGAAATTGGAGGAACAGCACCTCATATTCCGCTTGCGGAGTCTGCATCCTGGTGGAATGAACATTGAATTCTCACAATTCTGTTAACCCTTGCTGTCTCCTATCCCCTTCCCAGCTCTCCCTCAGCCCTCGAACTCCTCCTCCTCCTTTTTCCTTTCTTCTCCCCACCCCCCACCCCTATCAGTCTGAAGAAGGGTTTCGGCCCGAAACGTTGCCCATTTCCTTCGCTCCATAGATGCTGCTGCACCTGCTGAGTTTCTCCAGCATTTTTGTGTACCTTCAAAATATAACATGTTTTTTAAATCTCACTTTGTCATCAATTTATATTCCAAATGGAAGGAATTGAATGTTTAATTCCCATAAATTAATCCAGAAACATCCACTCTCAAGATAATCAAAATCATTATTTTTTGCACAATACATCTGACTTAAACTGTACTCTGGATATTTAGTGTGAAAATATTGATCATGGATAGACAATAACACATCATATAGATTATTTAAATTCTCTTATGATTCGATTGTCCAAAATAAATAATGAATTTGATTATCTTGAGAGTGGATGTTTCTGGAATGTGGTCGATTGGAAGGTTGCCCTTTGCAGTAAATTTAAGCCCATATTGGCAGGCAAGACACGGCCAATTCGTATAGGGGCCTAAATAACATTTTTCGCATCATAAGTTTAAAATAAAGCCACACCATAAAGCAAAGTAATATGTTAAATAAACAACATACCTTTTGTTTTGTCCGGATATTGCGATCCATGATGTTGAAGGCATTGAAGGCATTTTGAGTTGCATTTAAATTTAATCCAGTGATGCAAACTTCCAGCAAAATTAAAAAAAAAACCTTGAACGGAAGCATGAACGATTTTTCTTCATCAGCTAGCAGCCCGAGGAAATCCCTCTCCGATAATCAATACAAACCTGCATTTGAATCCTCCCCCCCCCCCCCCCCCCCCCACCCCAAAGCCTCCGGAATCGCCCGCACAAGCAGTAGCAGATTTACAGCACCGCTGATGGTCGGTTTTATAACATCGCTACATAGAGCAGGTCAATGCAACTGTATAATCTGCTCTGGGGCTGGTTAATGAGCAGTGATGAGCCAGCTCAAGTTCAATTTGGCCCATTAACTCTGCTGCTTTGGTGACAAATGCTGCAATACACACTAAAATGTAATGCAGGTTTTAATATTTATCCAGCGCCTCGAACAATTAAAGAAACCACAATAGGGGTATCACGAGCATAGAGACACATTTATTAGAAATTGAGAAGCCAAGGAAAGATACAATCTAACAAGGTTAAAGGAATCGCATGGAATTTGAATTAAATCACATAGGGGTGACTAAAGTTTTGCTGTACTTGGACTTCAGAAGTTTGAAAATTGCCAGAGGAATAAAGGTGGAAGCAATATGTAGCTCCTCGGTCTTCAGCCTTCAAAATCTCACTTCAACTCAAAGGAAGTGGTGAGACCCAGAATAGCAATGAATGAAGATGGATGGAACAGAGCCTGTTCCTTTACTGTTCCGTTCTATGATCAATTTTCTGTGATTGATCATTTCAATCTCTATAATAATGCTCCATTCCATCCATGGGCTGCTGAAACTGCCATCCAAAACCTTTGTCATCTGTGGACAATACTATTCCAAAGTATTCTTGGCTGGTCTCACACCTGTATCCTTCCCAAGAGAGAGAAGTCAAGAGTGATTTATTGTCATATATCCAGAAATGGAACAAAGAAATACTTATTTGCAAGAGCACAAAAGCACAACACAATCATAATACTCTGTAAAAACCATTAAAAAAAACACTATTTTTGTTGTTGTTTATTATGTTTTTTACAGAGGACTATGATTGTGTTATGTTGTTGTGCTGTTACAAGTCAGAATTTCAGTTCTGAAAGTAAGAATTGCATACATATATATACACATACATACAAAATAACAAGCAAACAAACAATAATAGTGCAAAGACAAAAAAAAAATGCCTCCAGGTCTACGTAGTTGGAGATTATTTGGAGGTTGTAGTGTAGACCATGAACCTTTAGTCATTGAAAACTTCCCAGCCAGCACCAAATCCACATTCACGTTATCCCCATGCTTACTCATCCTCTGTTGTCCCTTAGTTAAGTACAGCTGTTATTGATCAATGAGATAGGCTTTAAATAGCATATTTAATAAAGTAAACATAACCAGAGACAGTAAAGTTCAGGGAGGGATATCCAAAGTTTACCTCATTGGTAGTTGAGAAACAGTAAAGCTAGAGGGAATAAAATGGCCAAAGAGTTAAATGAGATATTGGTGATCACGTTCAACAATGCTTGCGTTTTAAACAACTGTAATTTTCTCCATGACCAGAGACTATACGGCTATTAGTTTTAAAATAGTTTTGGAAATGGATAGGTCTGGTCCAAAAGTTGAAGTCCTAACTTGGGTAAGGCCAATTTTGATAATATTAGACGGGGACTTTCACAAGTTGATTGGGAAGACTGTTTGCAGGCAAAATGGATGTCTGCTCTTAAATGTGAGGTAGCGAAGTTCAGGGCCAGCCTTTCAGCCTGACTTTGAAATCCCCCGCTGCTGCTCCAACACTAAAATAGACTGACTCAGCCAATCCAGATGAACATCAATTTCCACCAGTATCATCTTGAATGTATTAAAATCACCATCTTTATCCATCATTCTAAACTGTATGCACTTGTCAAACACACCTTGTTTTTGTGCAAAAGGACACAAATTGCTGGAGTGGGACAGGAGGCATCTCTGGAAAACATGGATAGGTGACGTTACTGGTCAGGACCCATCTTCAGACTCACATGGCTGTGTGAGCAAGTCCGGGTCAGAACATGGTTGCCGAGCAGGAGAACAGCAGGAATCTCTGAGGGGGAGCAGTGAGAGAGGGTCTCATAGAACTCCTGGTGGAGAGAGAAGAACTTCTTTAAAGTGGCATAATTTGAGGAGATTTTATTGTGGAGCAGTCAACATGTAGAAACAAGGAAACGCAGATGCTGGTTTACACAGAAAGAAGTAAAATGCTGAAGTAACTCAACGGATCCACAGGACATGGAAAGGTGATGTTTAGGGTGGGACCCTTCTTCAGATTTTGTCCTTCTGCACATTGTACTTCTAATCCCTGTTCCTTTATAAAGACCTCTAAGGAACAAAGCAAACGTTTGCTGTATTCCATCCTCTCTGTACTGGAAAATATCATGCCTTTCCATCTCCATAATAAAATTATTATGTCTTTCTGAGCCAGCATGCAAATGCTGGCGTCTAAAGATGATCAACTGCATGTGGCACCACTTGAAAATCTTCATTCTTCAGATTTGTACATAAGGATAACTCATCGGTAAAAGTAGCTTACTGCAGTTTGTGGTCAAAAACTCAAATACAACATGACTGACAATTTCTGGGATTTAGGTTTGATCTTTGCCTTTGGCATGTTTTGAAACATAAGATAGTTGAGGACATGATCCCGTTTCCTTCAGAAATGAAAGTATCATATGAATATTACACTAACTTAAGATATTGTAATGTTTAAATAATAAATAGGACATAACTTCCTTGGAGTTTGCTGTTGTGAAGGTACTATGCAGTTGTATCACAAATATGAAAAAAATGTTAGTACAACACTTAACCTATCATCATTATTCATGAGTGAATCTACACAGCAGAGATCAGAAGGTAATCTGATGTTTGAGCCTGATGCCTGTGGACATGCTTTGTCCCACAAGAGTACAGAGCGTAATTGGAAAGCAAACTTTGATGGATAAGTAAATGTGTAATGATGACAACTGTGGGATCCTACCTGGCAACAACTGATAACAGCTAACTGAGCGTAGAATCAGAACAAAATCTGTGACCTTTTGGTTGCTTTCAGTGAATACAAGAAAAATACATGAGAAAAAATTCTCAAGAAAGTCTTTAAATAGAAATAACAAGTTGCCTGAAATTGTTGATCTTGATCTTGAATCCAGGTGAGGTGTTGTTCCTAAAGCTTTCAATGGGCCTCGTTGGAACAATGTAGGAAGCCACTTGTGGGTCAGTATAGGATGGAGAAATAGAGTGAATGGTAACTGGAAGTTTAGGGCCAGCCATCTTGTTATTATATCAGACCTGTGTAACGGGTATAGCTTGGACCCAATAGCAGCACAGAATTAGGCAGGTATAGTTGGTAACAAACTTTATTATGATACTGTAACACGTAGTAGTAACACAGGAATGGGTACACCGTACTCACACAGAGGCTCAGGATTGAGCGAGGGTTCCGAAGAGGGGCAGGCAGGAGACGTAGTCGGGGTAGTGGAAGGTCCGGTAACCAGGAGATCCAACACACGATGCAAACAAACCAGCGAGGGACAGACGAAAGGAGAGTCGAAGCCAGGCAGGAAGTCGGGAAATCGCTGGAGAGTCTTGCATGAATGCTGAGAACAATCTGGCACTATGTGAACGGTGAGGAGAGTCTATATACCGGGTTAATTGGTGATCAGAAGCAACTGAGTGCAACAGGTGAGGAGAGTTGGACTGATGAGAGGGGAGTGGCAGGCAGGCAGGTGAGGAGAAGGAGGGACCAGTGGAAAAGTACTGGGAGGTGAAGTGGATGAGAATGAGGAGAGGGCAGACTGTGACAGAACCCCCCCTCAAGGGATGGCTCCTGACGTCCCAAAACAAAAAAAAAAACAATAAAGAAAATAAACCCAATCCCACGCAGAGTTGGGTGGGAGGAGGGGGACCGGAAGAGGGCTAATATTCATCCAAGAGATCCATGTCCGCATCCTCCTCCATAGCATCAGAGTAAAGCTCCGTCTCGTCGTCACTGGGCGCCTCAGATGGAAGAGGGGACAGAGTCTCAGGGGCGGCGACCCCTCTAGGAGTGGCGGACTTGGACGGCTGGTCGGGATGACGCCGGTGAAACTCCCTGATGAGGGAGGCATCCAGGATGTGTCGAGCAGGAACCCAGGACCTCTCCTCTGGACCGTAACCCTCCCAATCGACCAGGTATTGGAGACCCCTCCCGCGACGGCGGGAGCGCAGGAAGCGGTGCACCGTAAAGGCGGGGCCTCCATCGATGAGACGAGGAGGAGGAGGGACTGCAGGGGCCAGGGAGCTCTCCCGGACTGGCTTTACTCTGGACACGTGGAACATAGGATGGACCCGCATGGAACGAGACAACTTGAGCCTCACAGCCGCTGGGTTGATGACCTTCTGGATCTCAAAGGGACCGATGAACCTGGGTGCCAACTTCTTGGACTCCACCCTCAAGGGAATGTCCCGGGTCGACAGCCACACCTTCTGGCCCACGAGGTAGGTGGGGGCCTGGGTGCGGTGACGGTTGGCAGCCGTGGCGTAACGGTCCACGGAGCGGAGAAGAGCCGCCCTGGCTTGGGTCCACGTCCTGCGGCAGCGACGAATGAAGGCCTGGATGGACAGGAAACCTTTCTCCAGCGCCGGGAACAGTGGAGGCTGGAACCCGTAGGCACACTGGAAAGGGGAGAGCCCAGTGGCCGAGCATGTCAGGGTGTTGTGGGCGTACTCCACCCACAACAACTGCTGGGACCAGGAGGAGGGATGCTTGGACACCATACACCGCAGCGCCGTCTCCATCTCCTGATTCTTCCTTTCAGTTTGGCCGTTGGACTGGGGATGAAATCCGGACGTCAGACTCACGGTGGCCCCCACAAGCGTGCAGAACTCCCTCCAGAACAGAGGCAAACTGGGGTCCCCGGTCGGAGACCACATCGACGGGGAGACCATGGAGCCTGAAGATGTGGAGTAACATGAGCTCGGCAGTCTCCTTGGCTGACGGAAGCGTGGGCAGGGGCACGAAGTGAGCCATCTTGCTAAATCTATCGACCATGGTCAGGATGGTGGTGTGACCACTGGATGGGGGCAGGCCGGTAACGAAGTCCAGGGAGATGTGGGACCATGGTCGATGGGGTACAGGCAGTGGAAGCAGATGACCCGCAGGAGCTTGGTGTGAGACCTTGTGCTGGTTGCAAACGGGACAGGCGTTGACAAACTCCCGAGTGTCCCCCTCCAGCGATGCCCACCAGAACCTCCGTAGCACCATCTCCTTGGTCCACTGAATGCCGGGATGACAGGTGAGTCGAGAGCTGTGGGCCCACTGAAGGACGTCAGACCGCAGGGCAGAAACCACAAGCAGGCGATCAGGAGGGCATGCGCTGGGTCCCGGCTGGTTCTCCAAGGCGGCCTTGACCCTCTCCTCCACTGCCCAGGTGAGGGAGGTAACCCTGTGCGAGGACGGGAGGATGGTGTTGGGGCCAGAGGCAGGCTCCTCCTTCGCCAAGAACTGTCGAGAAAGGGCATCGGGCTTCACGTTGCGGGACCCAGGTCGGTAGGCGAGGGAAAAGTTGAAGCGGGTGAGGAAGAGAGACCAGTGGGCCTGACGAGAGTTGAGCCTCTTGGCTGACTGGAGGTATTCAAGGTTCTTGTGGTCAGTCCAAACCAAGAAAGGCTGCTCGGTTCCCTCCAGCCGTTGACGCCATTCCTCCAACGCCAACTTAACCGCCAACAGTTCTCGGTTGCCAATGTCATAATTCCTCTCAGCAGGGGTCAGGCGTCGGGAGAAGAAGGTGCATGGATGGAGCTTCTGGTCCCCGGCAGCCCGCTGGGACAGAACAGCTCCCACTCCCACGTCGGAGGCGTCCACCTCCACCACGAACTGTCTCTCTGAGTCCAGAACTTGGAGGATGGGGGCCGATGTAAACCGTGTCTTAAGTGTCTGAAAAGCTTTGTCGGCCGCGGCAGACCACCGGAACGGAACCTTGGAGGAGGTGAGTGCCATGAGGGGTGCGGCCACAGTACTGTAGCCACGGATGAACCGTCGGTAAAAATTGGCGAACCCCAGGAACCTTTGGAGCTGCTTGCGGGAGTCAGGAACAGGCCAGGTGGTGACAGCAGAGACCTTGGCGGGGTCCATCTTGATGTTCCCTTGGCCAACGATGTATCCTAGGAAGGAGACTGACGGGGAGTGAAACTCGCACTTCTCAGCTTTAATGAAGAGCGAGTTCTCCAGGAGCCGATGTAGAACTGCCTGGACGTGGTGTACGCGTTCCTCCTTGGTCCGTGAAAAGATGAGGATGTCATCTATATAGACGAACACGTACTTGTTCAACATGTCTCTGAGAACGTCATTGACCAAAGCCTGGAAGACGGCCGGGGCGTTGGTGAGGCCAAAGGGCATCACCAGGTATTCATAATGTCCCGTGGGAGTGTTGAAGGCGGTCTTCCACTCATCTCCCTCTTTGATGCGGACCAAGTGGTAGGCGTTGCGTAGATCCAACTTCGAAAAGATGGTGGCCCCCTCCAGGAGCTCGAAAGCAGAGGAGATGAGTGGGAGAGGGTAGCGATTCTTCACCGTGATGCCGTTGAGCCCCCGGTAATCTATGCAGGGACGCAGAGATTTGTCCTTCTTCTCCACGAAGAAGAACCCAGCCCCAGCAGGAGACGAGGAGGGACGGATGAGACCAGCAGCCAAGGAGACGTTTATGTATTTCTCCATGGCGCCTCTCTCAGGGGCGGACAGGGAGTAAAGGCGACCCCTAGGAGGAGCGGAACCAGGCAGGAGGTCTATGGCGCAGTCATAGGGCCGATGAGGAGGAAGGGAGGTGGCCCTAGACTTGCTAAAAACCTCCCCAAAGTCATGGTACTCGGCTGGGACCCCCGTCAGATCTGGAGCAGAACTGGAGCAGGTGGCCGGTTGAGGGGCTGAGGCTTGCTTCAGGCACACTTGGTGGCAGGAAGGGCTCCAACCCAAGATGACCCCCGTCCTCCAGTCGATGTTGGGGTTGTGTCGCCGAAGCCAGGGGTAACCCAGGATGAGGGGAAGACGGGGAGACTGCAGGATGTGGAACTGGATGGTCTCATGGTGATTACCAGACAGGAGCATGCGCACTGGGACCGTCTGGTGAGAAACAGTCCCCAGGAGATGGCCGTCGAGGGCGTTGGCGGGAACAGGTTCAGGCAGGGGAACACAACTGATGCCAAGCTGGCGGGCTAGTTCCTTGTCCATAAGATTAATGTCACAACCAGAGTCTAAGAAGGTGGCGAGGGTGTGAGAACCATCAGACAACAGCAGACGGGCATGACAAAGAGGGCGTCGGGCAGAGGAAAGTTCAGAGGTTCGACTCACCAGTAATTCCCCCGCTACTGGTGAGTCTGGCCTTTTACTGGACACTTGGAGATGTAATGACCCGCCAGGCCACAGTAGAGACAGAGGTTCCCCCGACGCCGACGTTCCCGTTCCTCGGGGGTGAGACTGGTGCAACCCACCTGCATGGGTTCGGGTTGCCTCGACGGTTGCCCCGACGAGGGTAGTCCAGTCTCCGGAGGAAAATGAGCTTGGGTGGATAGCTGGCGGTCCGCCTGTCCCTGTCGCCTCTCCCGACGTCTCGCCAGGATGCGTCGGTCCAGAGGGGTCGTTAGCTCGATAAGCCCATCCAGAGAAGAAGGAAGGTCGTGGGACACCAACTAATCCTTGATATAGTCATTCAAGCCCAGCAAGAAAGCGTCACACTGGGCCGGGGCGTTCCAATCACTCTGACGGGCTCTGGTGCAAAAGTCGATGGCGAAGTCAGCGACGCTCTGGTTCCCCTGGCTCAACCCCAGCAGACCTCCCGCAGCGTCCGGACCCATCGAAACCTCACCGAACACCTTGCGAAGCTCCGCGGCGAAGGCCTGGAAAGAGGAGCAAGCTGGCGTGCGTCGCTCCCATTCAGCCGTTCCCCACAGCCGAGCTCTGCCAGTCAGGTGATTAATGGTAAACGCCACTCTCGCCGCTTCCTGGGCGAAGGTGTAGGGCGAAGAGAATGGAACAGTTCGTGATGAATGGGTTGCAGCCCTCCGGGTCTCCAGCGTAGCGCTCCGGGGTTCCCACCCAGGGCTCAGGTGATGGTCCTGGCGGACCGGGAGCTGGTGCTGTCAGAGCCGGAGGCGAAGCATGGGGTGTAGCCTGGGCGAGGGTGGTCGTCAGCTGTTGGACCTGGGTGGCTAGTGCAACCAATGCTTGCTCCTGGTTTGACACAGCCTGTCGAACCTCGGAGTTGGAGGCAGTGAACATAGCTTCGTGCTGCAGGAGCGTGTGCTCAATCCTCTCGAAGCGGTTTGACGGAGACGTTGTGTGCGCTGAGTCCATAGTTGGCCAGATTGTACTGTAACGGGTATAGCTTGGACCCAATAGCAGCACAGAATCAGGCAGGTATAGTTGGTAACGAACTTTATTACGATACTGTAACATGGAGTAGTAACACAGGAATGGGTACACCGTACTCACACAGAGGCTCAGGATTGAGCGAGGGTTCCGAAGAGGGGCAGGCAGGAGACGTAGTCGGGGTAGCAGAAGGTCCGGTAACCAGGAGATCCAACACACGATGCAAACAAACCAGTGAGGGACAGACGAAAGGAGAGTCGAAGCCAGGCAGGAAGTCGGGAAATCGCTGGAGAGTCTTGCATGAATGCTGAGAACAATCTGGCACTGTGTGAATGGTGAGGAGAGTCTATATACCGGGTTAATTGGTGATCAGAGGCAACTGAGTGCAACAGGTGAGGAGAGTTGGGCTGATGAGAGGGGAGTGGCAGGCAGGTGAGGAGAAGGAGGGACCGGTGGAAAAGTACTGGGAGGTGAAGTGGATGAGAATGAGGAGAGGGCAGACTGTGACAACCTGGCTTGTTCCGCTGTATGTTATCCATTTGTAAAATTAACTCAGTTTTGCTTTCTCTACTGACATTGCTGGAATTTTTCACTGTTCTGACTATGTTTCACAATTTCTATGAATCCCTTTGTTGTTTTTTTTGCCTTTGTTTTTTTTCCAACCGAATGGAGCAGCTTATCACCACGGTAATTCTGGCCTCTCCTATATCAGAGATATCCCCTCTGTCCTTTCCAAACATTCTCAGCCTCTTTGAAATTTAAAGCAATCATGTCTTCTCTTTCTTTAGCTTCAAAAAATGTTCTTCATCCTGAAATTTTCAATTCTGCTTCTCCTTCCATAGATATTGCCTGTCCTGCTGGGTACTTCCAGCATATTTTGTTTCTCTTTAATTTGCTGCATTTATTGTTTCTATATTGGATTCTAGCTTTTTCAATAATCTATTCTCTCTCAGATGTCTATCTACTCTGCCATAATACTCCTACCATCCACCTACTGTTAATTTAACGTAGCCAATTAGCCAGGGCGACATGGTGGCGCAGTGGTAGAGTTGCTGCCTTACACTGTTGCAGTGCCGGACACCCAGTTCGATCCCAACTGTGGGTGCTGTCTGTATGGAGTTTGTACGTTCTCCCCGTAACTGCGTGGGTTTTCTCCAAGATCTTCGGTTTCCTCCCACATTCCAAAGATGTACGTTAATTGGCTTGGTGTATCCTAGTGTGTGTAGGATAGTGTTACTGTGCTGGCCAGCGTGGACTTGTTGGGCCAAAGGGCCTGTTTCTGCACTATCTCTAAACTAGACTAAACTAAGTAATGTATCAAGCTGCATATCTTAGTACCCACCAAAGATTATAGAGGAGCAAGATAAACCACTCGACGAAAAAGCTGTAGTATGGTCATGGGCTCATGGGTAATTTGTGGCGCGCCATTTTGGGAATCATAGATTTTAGGGGTTTTTTGAATGGGCTTCTGTCATGGTGCCCACATCTACACGCGTAGCGAGCCATTCTGCTATAGTGCTTGAATCGCCAATGTAAGCGATTCAAGCACTTTATAGCAGTATTTCTTCAGGTTCCCCACTAAAGACAAAAGGTAAGAAAAAAATTATGACTTTCTGTCTTGAGGCCGATCTCTTCCTATAGCTCAGATCGCGGAGCCGGGGGTCGCCAGAAGAATTGCTCTGATCTCTGGCCCCGCGGACTATAACACTCTGAAGCCGCGGTGTGTGGAGCTTCTAGTCGCGGGGGCTGCGTGCACCTTCCCTCGCTGAGTCTGGGATTCCTCACCGGAGAAAAGCGCCGACAAGCAGCCCGCGGCCTATAACATCATGAAGCCCCGGTCTCCGGTAGGAGGCAGCCGATGTTTAAGCAGGTTTGAAATAGTGTTAAAAATACAGGATAAATGGTGTTAAACATACACAATGTACACGGATTAATGGTGTTTAAAATACATGATAAATGCTATTAAATATACACAATGTACACGATCAGTGGTGTTTAAAATACATGATAAATAGAGTTTCGGGAACAATGACATGCCACGAGGAGCACACATTAAAGCCTTAATTTCCTTCCCAATGTATGATGACTGTAACATATATAATTCTATTCTTATGATCCTGACAATGTATTATATTATATAAGACATTTTTTGGTACATGAGGAAGTTATTAAAAAGTCTTCTTTTATAGATCTAGACTTAGCACAATAATAAAGGTAGACAAAAATGCTCCAGCTCCATAAGAATTTCTCCAGCATTTTTGTCTACCTTCGATTTTCCAGCATCTGCAGTTCCTTCTTAAACAATAATAAGGGTATCCATTTTTACACTGCTGTACATTTTTGGTTTTGTTCTTGTTGTAAGGCAGGCATGGTATTGTAAGCTCTTCTACATTTAAGTTAAATCAAGTCAAGTCAAGTCAAGAGAGTTTATTGTCATGTGTCCCAGATAGGACAATGAAATTCTTGCTTTGCTTCAGCACAACATAACATAGTAGGCATGAATACAGAATATATTCAGTAGGCATAAATTGACCTACTAGAGGAAAAATGCATCTTCAATATACATGTCTCTCCCCACCCCTGAAAACAATTGCATTTAAGTGACATATCATCCATTCTGCATTTATGTAGTTATAATCAGATTTGTTCTCATAAGTTAATTCTACATGATATTTTACTGTAATTTCAGATGTTGACAGTGGGTCCAGAATACTCGTTGATAAGATCTCCTACAGTGAACTACGGAGTACTTGTCAAAGAACTGCCGTCTTTGTTCTGAACACCCTGTATATCTCACACATAAAACAATAAATTATGTAAATCTTATCATAAATGACAGAAATAAAAAGTGTTATCCTTGTTTATGAATTTTGTTGTAGAATGATTTAAAATTGAGTGGATTGATGCAATATACTGCTAACCCACAAATGTTTAGTTATGAGATATTCACATTTAAAAACTCACTCAGAGCTTGGGTGGTTGCGAGCACAGCGGAACCGCAGCTAGACCTGGGGCTCGCAGGTGACCTGGGAACTGCAGCTAGTCCTGGAGGGTCCTGGCCCCTATGCAAAAAAGGCTGCGGACCCCTATACTAAACCAAACCCTCGATCCTGTCCCGCCATCCTTTTTTCAAAATTTAGCCTCAAATGGTAGTACGTCTTCATTGCCGGGAAATAGGGTAACTCATTTCCCTCAAATATATGTAGATTTCCCTCAAATATATGTTAAATTAAAAACTAAACTATGGTAGCAATGCAGTTTTCATGTATAATGCTCGCACTTCTGCATCAATGTAGGTATGTATACACTATATTTCTTTACACTAATATAGAATGAAAAGCTATCTTGGCATGTGTTCATTTATATTTTATTCACAATATTAGGATTTCAGAGAGAGGTTGAATGAAAGAAAAAAAAGTTCAACAAAATTAGGAGATCACAAGAAAGAAACTAGAGAAACATACATATGTGTGTGTTATACATTTATATACACATATATCACACATATATATGCATTATATATACATATATACATATATATATATATATATATATAAAATGAATATATGTGTGTGTATATATATATATATATAAGAAACTAGAGAATTATGTATGTGTTATATAATTATATACATCAATATCACATTTATATATCTGTATCATATATGTTCCTTATATCTTATAGCAAAATATAAAGGCGAATATTATTGTCTTTATGGCTTATGAGCATCATGAGAATGGCTCATGTACATCATGAGTTGCTTTAAATCACAGTTGCTTCTGATCTATGAGGAACTTTGAAATATTATCTCTATCTTGCCACTCACACACAGAAACACACACATACCGTTCCCCCACAACACTGATTAAACAAAAGATCATAGAATGAATATGTTCCAGAAACCTTTCATTGAGCATTGTTGCTCATTTTATATGCAGTTTCCCTTTAAAAAAAATTATTTTTAAAGGAGCACCTTATTGATTATAAACAAAGATAATAATAGTCTAACATGGAAGGCTAAGAGAACAAGATAAGTTGCAAAATTCAATGGACTGACGTGGATTAAACTGCGAGAGGCACAACGGAGATCGGGGTCTTATTCCTAAAATGGCGGAAGTGACGTTCCATGACGTTCCGAACCGTGCTACACGTCAGCCCATTGGATTTCGAAGGAGTGGTTTATCTTGCTCCACTATAATCTTTGGTACCCACTCATTCGAGAGTCAATGTCCCAAACAGAACAATGAAATTCTTACTTTCAGTAGCACAACAGAATATGTAAACATAGTATTCTGTTGACAATATAATAAATGAAAAATAGTTCAGCACCCCTACATACATACACACATATATACATACACAAATGTATACATACATACATACATACATACATACATACATACATACATACATACATACACCAACATGAAACAAAACAAACAAATAATAATAGTGCAAAATGCAAAACCAATGCCCCCATGTCTATGTAGTTCAGAACTTGTTTGGAGATGTGGTGTTGAATAGCCTGTTTTAGGGGAAAAGCTTTTCCTGAACTTGGACATTACAGTTTTCTAGCTCCCACATCATCTTCCCGATGGCAGGAGTGAAATGAGTATATGGCCAGGGTGGTGTGGATCACTGATGATGCTGGCTGCCTTTTTGAGACAGCGACTCCTGTAAATCCATTCGATGATGGGGAGGTCAATACTCGTGATGGACTGGGCAGACGCAGAAAGAACTTGCACACTTCACACAGGCAGCACCAGAGATAAGGAACCTGGGTCACTGGAGCTTTGAGTCAGCAGAACCATGTTTCAGTTTAGTTTATTGTCAAGTGCACTGAGGTACAGTGAAAAGCATTTGTATTACCCACCTAACCAATTACTTTGGTATAGATATTTTTTATTTCACAGCCAACGGCCAAAGCACAGACTTGCGTTCAGCTTCATTACCAGTGACCGAAGTGCGGTGGAGGGCTCTTCAATGTTGTGGTGTGGCTGTGTTGCAGACTCCACTGCAGAAGCAGTCCATGTTATTTTCATAGAACCCTAGCAGTAAATTTATTTCTCCCTTTCACATTAATTGAGACACATTTATTCATTAATTCTTCTGCTATTTTGACTGGAAAACTCAGGCATGACATGCTAAGAATAGGCTCTATAGGCATTTGTCAAAACAATACTCTGGATTTTATTAACATTAGAAGATATTATTTCAAATTCACTTTATTTATGATACCATCAAAGATTCCAGGCACCCATTAGAAGGATCCTTTGAGCGTGGCAGTTTCAGGAGTTGGTGGGTAAACCAGGTGGTAAACCATGGTTGGAACAGCAACAACTCTGCTTCCATGAACTGCCTGCAATAATCCTGACCCAGTTTTCAGGCACAATATATAACATCCACCCAATTTTCAGCCCTGTTTTGCATCACTGCTGAAAGTTAATGTCAATGTCATAAATCACGAGCTCTCTAGATACAAATGAGTGATGAGAGTGCCACTCACAAGTCACAATAGTCATGGTGGTACAATATCATGGATGTTTTTATGTTTAAGAATGCTGTCACCTCTGTTGTCTTCATTCCCTAGAGTAAACAACTCTGGTTTCAGGAACTACTAAAAGGGTAGTCTCCTGAGAATTTGGGTCAACATTTTGTTATTGGATTGCAGCACCGTCTTAAGGAAACATGGTGCATACAGTACAGAAGCTCATGAGATATTTGTGTTAACTGTGCAGTCTAGCTGTGTTTAAAGTAACTGGCTCCCAAAGTAGTCTATAAATAAAATGGAATGTATAGATGTCACTCTTTGTTTTTAGTTTTAGAGACACAGTGTGGAAACAGGCCCTTCGGCCACCAAGTCCAGGCCGACCATCGATCATCCATACATTAGTAGCCTACTTTTGCATCCTCCATACTAGGGGCAATTTACAGAAGTCAATTAAGCTACAAACCTTCACGTCTTTGGAATATGCGAGGAAACCGGAGCACTCGAAGAAAACCCATGCGGTCACAGGGGATTGTACAAATTACGCACAGACGACACCTGTAGTCAGGATCAAACCCAGGTCTCTGCCGCTTTGAGGTAGCAACTCTACCGCTGCGTCACTGTTCCGTCCTAAACTCTCCTGGAACAAGTACCCCTATAAATAGTAGACGCAAGAACAAAAGCGTTTTGTCATGGTTACAGGAACATGCCATTCTGCTTTTTGCAACCAAGTTAAATTAACCAAATTGAAATGCTGTTAATTCAGGGGAAGTGATACATTTCTTGGAAGCTGTGCATAGCTTAGGCACATAAATGTGCAGATCATTATTGCTATTTACATTTTTATTTATACAGTACTCCTGCAGGAAGTGAAAAAAGACCTATGTTGTGTATAGTTACAAGTGTAACCACAGGAATAATCCGATTAAACTGTATGTGATTTATGGATTATCTCGAATCTATCTCAAATTAATATGGGTTCAGCCAAAATACATCATGTAATGAAATAACATTTGGCTTTACAGCTGTGAATTTGTGACTACTGCAGAAAGTCATCATTCAGCAGTCAATGCGGTTATAGAACAGGGGCCTGTTGTGCTTTACAGTATGGGCAGTGGGCAGCTTGTGGGATGCTCTGCTCCTTCTGTTGTTTATGCTGGGGTTCCGGGTGCACCCGATGCACGTCCTCAATATGACCCTGAATCGGCAGCTGGCCCCAGAGCCTCCTTGAACATTGTAACATCTCCACTGATGCCTGGGGATCTCTATCCCGCGACCACGCATTTAGAACAGCATTGAGGCCATGAATCAGGAGTACAGAGAACCTACCTCAGCATAAACAGCAGTAGGAGCACAGCATCTCATAAACTACCCAAAGCTCTGCGGTTGAGTCTCCAGCTCCCACATTGGCCTCACCGGTGACTGCAGAAGTCACTGAACCGGGGTAGAAGCAAATCATCCTCAATCCTGAATGATATCCCAGGGAGGGAAAGTTTTGACCTCATAGCTGAGCAACAATGAATGTAAGAACCCGTCTGGATTTTTGATGATAAATAGAATGTGCATCTATTTGAATAACATTTGTGCAACAACTGCAGATATGATTCATAACATAGGAATTCAATTTATAATTGAAAAATGAATAGTTTTAATTAATGTGAGCCTTATTTGAATTATTTTCATGACATATTAGGCTCAATCTTGCTGACTTTTATTTCTTCTGCCTCTCAGCCTTGAGCAGTCTGCTGATCCTCTTTTGGTGCCTTCCCATGAGAGGCCCAGGTAAATGATTGCTTTCTCTGATGTTACATCAAGACAATAGGAACAAGAGTGCCTCGACAGATGCTTTGAGCTCTCTGTGCCATGCCTCGCATAATTCGTGTCCCATTCCTCTGGCCTGTTGCAGAGTTGTCAGCTCCTTTAAAAAGCCTTACTTATTTTTCTGGAGCTTTGTTCCATGGACCTAATGTAGACCTTGGCTGACAGTAGTGATGTTCATTATTATCGGTTCCACTGTGGGAATCGGTTGTTGGGATGGGATCAGGGTTGACAATGTGTAGATCAGTATGACCTCTATATCCCTGATTATCAGGCATTAATAAAAACCTTCAAGGCACAAAGGCTGCTAGTTTTTTGTCTAATTTAAACTGATGAGTATGTGATGACAATTGCTTGTATGTAATTGTTCTGAGACCTGTTTCAACAGGATTTTGGCTACAATGTATCAGAAACAACAGACAATATTTTCCACTCTTATTCTGGGAAAAATTCAGAGATCCAACTAATAATATCAAGAAGACATCTAAGTGATTTGGATGCCAGCTTCTTGAATAGTTTCCCATGATCTTTCTCAGTAATTTAGAACCAAGAACACAAAAGACAAAAACTTTGCAAAAGGTTAAAAGAGGAGGCAAATTTCTTCAGGTGGATTCAGCATTTTGAAGACTAGAAAAAGTTGAAATAAACCAGTTATGCATTTGATCACACAAAAAGATACTCTTCAGAAACACTCAAAGTGATGTGGTAGCAAATGAAACAAAATAACTTAAAAGGAGAAAAACATATATATATTTTAAAAAGGGATGACTGGGATGAGATAAATTGTTGGGTTAAAAGTATATCTAAGGAAGGAGCTTCTGAGAGAAATATTTAAAGGCAAACAGCTGAAGCAAAATTATAAAAGGGCACTGAAGACCAAGCCTTGTTAAATGGGGAGTACCTAAGTGAAGTACAATTAAAAGAGGAGCCCCTGAGAGCAGTTAAACTAGAAAGGAAGAAGCATGGATAAATTAAACTTCAAAGGGAAGTGTAAATGGAGGGCAAATCAAAAGCAGAAGTATAATTTGAAAGGGAAGCATGAGGTGCACTTCTTATGAGAAGCATATACACAAGAAAATCAATTCTGATTGCAGGGAGAAGAGATGTGGAAATTGTCTAATCATACTTTAAAAATATGCTGAAGAGTTATGCCATTGAGGAGGAACATGTGCAGGTGAAAACAAGGCAATTCACCTGGTTACATTCATTAAATAAGATGGCACAAGTAAAACAAAACAAAGAGTATCCACTGAATCTTGGAGGCGAGATATTGAGAAACAAAGATTAAATACCTCAAAACACAAATCAATGTTAAAGCTGTGCAGGGGAAATGTTGGTATGGGTTGGATTAAGATTTGAAAAAGTGGTAAGAAAGTATTTTAAATATGTCACCAGAATATAGAAACCACCTCGTTTTTTTAGTTTATTATAGGTAACTATTGCTTCCAATGTACATCAGTGATTAGGATTCAGAAAAAAAAGTACAGCATAAGAACAGGCTCTTAGGCCCACATTGTCTGTGTCAAACATAATGGCAGGACCATCTCTTATCAACCTGCACATAATCCATGTCCCTCCATTCCCTGTATATCAATGTGCCTATCCACAAGCCTCTTTAATACCACTATTGTATCTGCCCCAACCACCAACATTTGTAGCATGTTCCAGCCACTCGTCACTCTCTATGTAAAAAACATTCCCTGCACATCTCCTTTAAGGTTGACCCTCTCGTCTGAAACCTATACCCTCAAGTATATGATTTTTCCATTCTCAGAAAAATTTCTAACTGCCTGCCCTATCTATACGTTTCATAATTTTAGATATTTCTATCTGGTTCTCTGCAACATCTAGCACTCCAGAGAAAACAATCCAAATCTGTCCAACCTCTCCCTGAACCTTACTGCCTAATCCAAACAACATTCTGGTAAACCTCCTCTGCACCCTTTCCAATGCCTTGACATACTTCCAGTGAAGGGGCGACCAGAACTGCATGCAATATTCCAAATACGGCCTAATCATTGTCCTATAAAGCTGCATCATGGCATCCTGAATCGTATACTCAATGACCTGACCTATGAAGGCAAGCATACCATAAGCTAGCTTTACCACTATTTACTGGTGTTGCCACTTTCAATGAACTTTGAACTTGGACCCCATTATCCCGCTGTACATCAATGCTCTTAGGGTCATACCATTAATTATATGTTTCCTCCCACATTCAAGGACATACAGGTTTGTAGGTTAATTACATTCTGTAAATTGCCCCTAGTGTGTAGGATAGCACTAGTGTATGGGTGATTGTTGGTCAGCGTGGACTTAGTGGGCCGAAGGGCCTGCTATACGCTGTATCTCTAAACTAAACTAAATTAAACTAAAATAAACTAAACTAAACTTCTTAACTTAACATAACTAAACCTTTCCCAATATTGTTGAGCATAGTCAAAGATGCCTTGAAATTCAATCAATTTACACCTGAATTTTATGCACATATCGTACAAAATCTGATTCAACCCATTTTAAGGTTGTGTGCAAGAATATTTTCACGTGAAATAACATCCATCGGGACATTTTCACATTGCAGTTACATTAATGCCTCTGATGTTTCACTGGTGTCAGAAATAAACCTACAACAACACTATTTGCACTCTACCTGTATCTGCCCTTTCTTGTAGAAAACGGAGGTTCTGTGAGTATCCTAGAGCTTCACTGAATATTTACAGAACAACCAGGGGTATGCAATGTTAATTTATGCTGTCTAAAAGGCATTCCCTACACTTGATTGAGCTTCATCACAATTCACTGCAGGCTGCTCAATCAATGTCTAGTTTTACTGTCAGGGAGGGCTTTCTGCTGCTGCTGGGATACTCATTGAATGTGTGTCCCAGTGGCGACTCTGCTGACAGCACTCCATTAAAAGTCATTATAGATGAGACCAGGCAGCACTGTAGAATAATATGTAAGAAGGAACTGCAGATGCTGGTTTAAACCGAAGATAGACACAAAAAGCTGGGGTAAGTCAGCGGGACAGGTAGCATCTCTGGAGAGAAGGAATGGGTGACGTTTCGGGTCGAGACCCTTCTTAAGACTTTTAATGGAGTTTTGATGGAGACTGATCTGAAAAAGGGACTCGACCCGAAACGTCACCCATTCCTTCTCTCCAGAGATGCTGCCTGTCCCGCTGAGGTACTCCAGCTTTTTGTGAACATATGCAGACTGGTAGCAGTTGCCACATCAGTATGACTAACTTCGGCATGATATTAGCACCTAATAGAATGCTTCTCAACGTGATTTTCATCCTGAGATTTCCTTATTACTGTGCAAATACATGTAAGGAAAATGTTAATACTTTTCCTTAAAGTACAATAACCTTGTGTACCTCCTGTTTAATTATCGTACATGGCTCTAGATGTTCTATTGCCACATAGCAGTCTCCACTACCTGTCTACAGTCTGACTGCTTCTATTTCCTCTGAGTCTAGATGTCCTTGGTAACCCACAACCAATCCTTGCCTGGGTGGGCTGTGGTCCAAAGTCAACCGAATGAGCAGACTGGGAGCCCTTAGTGGGAGGTTAATTGGGTGGACAATTGTGCAATGATCTCCTGGCACACACATACACACACACACACTGCTTTATAATTGTTTCAGCTCCCAGACCGAAACCTGAGTCGGCTGGCAGACTCTGAATCACAGGTCGCTGTTGTCTTCCACTCCTCTCGGTGGAGTCACACTATCTTTCACCACTATCACAGCACAATAAAGAGGTGTGTGGGAGGGGCACGTCTCTCTAACGACAGAAAAGTGTCTAGTTCTTGCATGCCACAGGGCTGCACCTGTAGCAGTGCAATCTGCGTAAAGGTACTGCATCACCGCCCATGCAGGAAAACAATCTGTTGATGTACGGTACCACTCGGTTCATAGAGAACAACTTGTTTCTCATCGGTAGTATCTCCTTGCTTCTGCAGAACAATTGACGAGTCAAGCTTGCAATATCTTTATCAAGAGCAGCTTTTGCCCATAAATGATATATTGTTGCTTAGAAAGAACGACGAATAGCTCATGAGTGGCATGTCTGTGCTCCCCGAGGACATCTGTCTCCTCACTGGTGGCATATTGTTGTTCCTCAGGGGGGTGGGGATGTGGTTGGAGGAGCCATGTGGTCTCCATCTATACCTCTACACCACTTGTCAATTGCAGATGGGGTTGGCAAGAAGCCCAATTTTAGGCTCGGGGTTTCCAGAAGTCATGCTCTCATGGCTCAACACAACCGCTGTGGCACAGTGGCGCAGCAATAGAGTTGCTGCTTTAAAGCTCCAGAGACCCGGGTTCGATCCTGACTATGGGTGCTGTCCATGCACAATTTGTACATTCTCACCGCAACTGCATGGGTTTTCCCCAGGTGCTCCAGTTTCCTCTCACACTCCAAAGATGTACAGGTTTATAGGTTCATTGGCTTCAATAAAAATTGTAAATTGTCCCTAGTGTGCATGGTAGAGCTAGTGTATGAGGATCGTTGATCGGCGTGGACTCGGTGAGCCAAAGGGCTTCTTTCTGCGCTGTATCTCTAAACTAAACTAAACTAAACTAAAGTTCCCGACGAAGTCTGGTGATGGACTCCCCCATGCTCCTGGCCAACCGCTACATTTTCTATGAGGGCATCCTCATGGTCTTCACCTCAGTGTTCATGGACCTTCCTGCCAGTGAGTCTCTGCACCTCACTACAGCCAGCTGGTGCCTGGGATAAATCCTTGCAACATTCATTCCTCGAAACTAATCTGCTCGTCCCTTGTAGTTTCAGGCAATGCCATGGGCTAAGACACAATAATGTAGTGCGATCATTGTCATTGTTATCATCAACCTCTTCCACTTATTTTTCCTTCTGTGCCTCTATTCCTCCGGCTCCCCTGCCCCTTCTGCTTGGGCTTCCCTCTCCAAGGGCATGGGGAAACACATGGCCTATCCTTATAATCCACAAAGACATAACAGATGGTCACTACTTTTGCAAATTACAGTGCATGATGATCAGCATATGTGCTGATGTGCAGATCATAACTTTGATATGGGGCAAAGTTAGCGGTGTGTGTGCGTGTGTGTGTGTGTTCACGTGCCTGTGTGTGTGAGATAGATCAGCCATGATTGAATGCCAGAATAGACTCGATGAGCCAAATGGCCTAATTTTACTCCTATGACATACACATATGATCATATGAAAGAATGACATTAATATTGGTGGTAGAGCTTACATTGATGCCTACAAGGATCAGGAAACTTTTGCAGCATTGCTCATTGGTTCAGGAATTCTCATTTATAGGCTGATGCAAGTCTAGCCATCTTGTTCCACATTCTTCTAATGTCGTCTCTGACTAGTCTCTTGGCATTTCCTTGGCACAGTGAACGTCTTGTCTGGCCTCAACCCTTTGCACCTCAATATCTATAACATCCTTAATAACATGGAGCTCTATCCCTCTCGTTGGCAGTCTTGCACACAAGTTTACAAGTTATAGGAGTAGAATTAGGCTATTCAGCCCATCGAGTACACTCCGCCATGTCACCCATTCTATTCAAGAATTTGTCTATCTCTGCCTTAAAAAAATATCCACTGACATGGGTTCCACAGCCATCTGTGGCCATGAGTTCCATAGATAAACTACCCTCTTACTAATTCCTTCACGGCATCCACGATTATGTGTGGCCAGTGCCCGGCTGGCATAAGAGAGGGTGTCTTTAAAGTTGACATCTCCATGAGATTGGCATAGAATAAAGAGCTGACAGCCTTGCTTAATTGGCTGATGGTTCTATCGCGAAATGTGCAGTTCCATATTAGTGTGTATTTTTGGGTGTGAACAACCCTAGCACAATTTCAAACATCTTTTTAGCTGGTTTTATGATTTTTATTGTGGAGAAATAACAAAGAAATGTGTTAACATTATCCACAGCAACAGTGTAGCGACAAGTGATGGCTTCCACTGATTGTCGGCGGAAGCTTGCGTCCTTTTCAGGATGGACGATGACAGGGAGGTCAACATTTGTAACAAGATGGACACGAAAAGAAAAAGAAAAAGTCCAGTTTCCAAGCAAACATCTGCTTCGCTATAATCCAAACAACATGGTATTTATGCTGTAATTCCTGATACTCTTTGATTACTACATCCAGTTCCACTCCCAAAGATACAGTGGAGAAATTTAAGTGCTGCAGGCAATCTAGAGAAGAACCAAGTGGCTGATCCGTAGATCAAAGGTCCAGCATGTGAGAAAAATAGTAGATTAAACTTTTCAACCTTGAAAAGAGTAGATGGGGGAGTGATTTCATGTGCAAGAAAAGAAAGATTTTAACTGATAAAAGGGAAGTTAAAATTGCTGTCAGCTACTCCTCAGTGTTTAGAAGATGGTATGAATTTTCACATACAGTAATGGAGCAAAGACCTAAAAACTGTTCAAAGGAAATAAATAAATTGCAATCTGTAGTGAGGAAATGCTAGGGTTTTCCTGGATTGATACAACACGGTTGGTCGAAATAATTTTCTCACTCCTAGTCATCTTGTCAACATGAGTGATCAATATCTCTGGTAGAGATGGAAAATACTTTCAAATTAATAGCTGTCATGCTTTATGATCAATTATGTTATGTACATGATTTAACCTTTGTGCAAAAGCCATGAACTAAACAGGATGATTTTAAAAGCAGCTCTGCTTCCTTAAATGTACTGCGTAGCAAGTTAACGTGGCACAAAATTTGTTATTTCCTCTACCTGTGTAATGCACACGCCGGCTGGAGGTTCTGCCTTCGGGCATTTGTTCATTGATTTACCATCATTAACGGACATAGCATCGCTTTTGTTAACAATAGCGTTTGCAAGTGAAATATCAATTTTCAACATGACGCTAATAGCTGGGTTTACAGAAAAAAGGTCACATTTAGATAATTCATATAAATGAAAACTGAAATTAAATGACAAATAATCTACAGTAATATAATTTTCCTTTTTTGAAAAAATGATTCATATTTTATTGTTGATGGGTGTGGAGAACAAACAATTATCATCCCATGTCATTGACCTCTCAGCAGAACCATCATGGACCCACATAATTTTTCTTTCACCATAACAGGTCTGCAGCAAATGCCATCTTACTGGCGCTCCACTTTCCTTTGTATCATCTGGATAACTGGCACATAAACGTCAGGCTGCTGTTCTTCGACTACAGCTCTGCATTCAATGCAATCATCCCCTCTGAACCCATCACCAAGCTCCAAGACCTGGACCCCTGTACTTCCCTGTGCAACTGCATCCTTGACTTCCTGATCAGTAGATCTCAACCAGTGTGTATCATTAACAATATTTCCTCCTCACTGGCCATCAGCACAGGTGCACCGCAAGGCTGCATCCTTACTCCCCTGCTCTGTTCTCCTTACGACCATAACTGTGTAGCTTAGCACAGCTCTAATGTTACCTATAAATTTGCTGATATATTTGTTGTTGGCAAAACCAGGCATGGTGATGTATTAGTGTACAGGTGAGAGGTAGTCCACCTAGTTGAGCGATGCCTCAACAGCCTTTCCCTCAACATTAACAAAACCAAGGAACAAACTATTACCTTCAGAAAAGGGATGACAGGAAACCATGTGCGAGTTTTCATTAGTGGGTCGTCTGGAGAGGGTTAGTGGTTTCAAAATTTTGGTTGACTGTCCTGGGCTCAGAATGTCATTCAAGCATGAAGAAGGCATGCCGACGACTCTACTTTCTTGTCATTTTAAAGAGACGTGGAGTGTTACTGAATAACAGACCTCGAGAGATGTAACATAGTAAGTACCTGAACGGTGGCATAATGGCCTGGTACAGCAATCCTGACATGCTAGAACACAAAATGTTGTAGAGAGTGGTGGACTCAGCCCGTCCAACATGGGATAGCCATCTGCACCATCCAATGCATCTACATGAGGCAGTGTATCAAGACAGCAGCATCTATCATCAAGAATGTTCACCATCTGGGCCATACCATCTTCTCACTGGAACCATCAGGCAAGAGGTACAGAAGCCCGAAGTTCTACGCCACCAGGTTGGAGCACTGCTACTTTCCTTCACAGAGAATGGTTGGTAGATGGAACGAGCTGCCAGAGGATGTAGTTAAGTCAGGTATAATAATAACATTTAAAAGACATTTGAACAGATATTCATTTGCTGCAAAATGCAATGTAAAATTGAAATACATCTGATATTGGTTGCAAAATCCAGGTTATTTGGAGTGTGCCCAGTGTGGGGAATTTGGGCCGAAGGGCCAGTTTCCACACTGTATCACTCTATGGCTATTTAGTTAGCCGTGGTTAATTTAACAAATATTCATGGGGTTTACAATTGTATATCAGGTTTTAATTTTACTGATATATAATTTGAGATTAGCAAATTTATTAAAATAAATCTCTGATAGCTCATGATCCATAGAAATAGATAAAGGAAATAAGTTTGTTTTTTGAGATAAGAAGGTAATCAAATATTATAAATATGGGATAAATCATGAGCATACTAGACAATTGACAGCAAGTGATTCAAACAAAAATAATAATATAACATATTTTGTATTGTAATAATTTAAAAAATGTTTCACTGTTCTGTCCCAGCTTATATTTTGTTCTGAATTGCCGTGTGGAATAATCAAATCTCATTAGTCCTGAGAAAATCAGTTAAACTTTGACAGACACTGTTATTTGCACTGTCAAAATCAAGTGCAGCGGACTAATCAGCAACAGCTGTGAAACGAGTATTTTACAAAAGAAATCCTTTTCTCCCAGACAACACATTTCTCATTAAGCATCAGTCTGGTTCCTGGCTCCTACATTCCACTAGTCCTTGCAAAGTTACTGAACATATCTTTTCAGCCAGAGATAAGTACCTCTCTGCTCGTGGGCTATGTTAACCCTGCACACTCACTCTGAAACTGGAAGGGCAGTTTGTTAACATCACCATGGGATTCAACTGCTAGCATCAAAGAAGTATACCCATTCTATGCTCTAGTTAAGTATTCACTGGTATCATCGGGATCTGGCAGGTATTTTAACCAGAAGTCTGCATGGGGATGTTTTGAGTTGCATTTCAGGTTGTGCCTCATCACACATTTTTGAGACCCACAAAGGGTCTGAGTCTCCTTGTGAGGACTGAAGATACAGGACCGATCCTTTAGACACTGCAAAGAAGGTGTTGGGCCTTCTGTGCTCCATCTGTCATCAACTTTAGCCCTCAGTCTGTCTGACCTCACACTTCATTTAATGTTTAGCCCACAGCTAAACCTTTAAGTGCATTTAGGCTCATAGTGTAGTTTGCCGTTATCATTCCAAGTATTGGCTTGTATTAAAGTCACCTTAGATAGTCTACTTTCTAATTTGTACAAAAAAAGCATTTGACCAAGTAGAATGGAAATATCTTTTCACAGTATTGCAAAAATTTCAACTAGGAGAAAATTTTATTTCATGGATAAAGTTGTTATATAACAAGCCGACTGCCAGAATACTGAACCCTCTCACCTATATTTCAATTATCCAGGGGCAATAGACAAGGGTGTGCATTATTACCTCTGTTATTTGCCCTTGCGATCAAACCCTTAGCTGAAAGTATAAGAGTATTTTGTGAAGAACATTCATGGTTATAATACTAAATATTCTAAAAATAAGATATCGTTGTATGCATACGATGTACTATTATATATTACCAACTCCCAACTTAGTATTCCAAATATACTAAATCTTATAGAAGAATTTGGTTCCTTTTCAGGGTATAGAATAAACTGGAACGAAAGTGAAATTATGTCGATAATACCTCAAGACCTGACACACCTTCTAAAATTTCCCTTTAGAATTGTTACGGAAAAATTTAAATATCTTGGAGTTTACGTGACTAAAAAATACCCTTCTTTATTTCAAGCAAATTTTCCACCATTAATCTCCAAATTAAAAGCCCTTATTCAATTTTGGAAAACACTTCTGATCTCCTTTATAGGTAGAATAAATGCCATAAAGATTTTCAACAAATCCTGTACCTATTTCAATCAACACTGATTTTTCTCCATAACAATTTTTTTTTAAAATACTCGATTCTGCGATTACAAATCTTATCTGGGATTACAAAACTCACAGAATTCATAAAAGACCTTTATGTAAACCTAAATCGGCGGGCTGGCTTTCCCTATTTTTTTTAAATTATTACTGGGCAACGAACATTAAAAATGTAATCTATTGGATGGACGATACATGCCAACAAGTAAACTGGCTAATAATGGAGAGGGAAGATTGTTTGCCTTTTAATATAGGCGCGATTCTTCTCTCTCCAATAAATCTGAAGAAATTAGCATATGAGAAAAATCCGATAATCCATAGCACCTTACGAATCTCTAAACAGCAAAGTGGTAGGAATGAGATGAAAGTGCTTTATGCTGAGAAAGTGGATTGCCCCTCTTCTTGGCATTTGGTGCTAACCCCCAATATGGCTCCTACAAAAAAAAAGTTAAATTGATCCAAATGAAGTGCTAGAGTGGTAAAGTAATTGTAGCAGGAATTTGGTCATTTGTATGTTAAAGTCAGTGCCAGTGGGCCTGTACTGCTGAACAAGAGGGGATTTTATGCATCATCTGCTGCTTATGTTTATGTTACGTTGGTGTTAAGGATTTTTATCTGGACGGTCACATCGTTTGCACTGTGCATTTTTATTTTATAGGTCCCTTATTAAAAATGTCTCTCTCTCAACTTATAGTCTATTGTATCCTAGGTGTTCATTGTGTCCTGTCTCTCCTCGGAAACCTGGTTGGAACTTACTTTCTTCCTCGTGCTTCCTTTGTTCTTGTATCTTTCCAGGTGATGCCAGTTACTGAATGAATCTGGCAGCATGGATCACAGGGTTAAGAAGTCAGGTGTGCTTCACATAAACATAGCATTTAACATGAGGAAATTCTTCTAATAATCCACATCCATTTGTACATTGCAGGAATGGAAATATTTATCTTCATAAAACGATCAAGGTTGTTCGGGAGATTTCTTGTCAATAGCCGCTGTACTCCTGGGAAGCCAGCAATGCTGTCCAAGTTGTCATCTGTTCCAGACCAGAAACATAGAGTCACAGAGTTATTTAGAGACACAGCATGGACACAGACCCATTGGCTCACCAAGTCCACTATGTTCAATTCACTGTAGCTAATTAACCTACCAAGTCTTTGGGACATGCGAGGAAACCAGTACATTCAGAGGAAAATGGGCGTCACTGTGGCGCAGCGATAGAGTTGATGCCTTACTGTGCTAGGGACCCGGGTTCCATCCTTACTATGCCTACTTGGCTCTACAGAGTTTGTACGTTTTCCCTGTGACCCATTTCCAGTTTCTACCGGAGGAGAACACTACCGGACGTGAGCACACAGTTAGCTGCAGACTCCGCCCAGGACAGGAAGGCTCTGCAGGAACGGAAGGGACGTCACGACCGCGGTGCCACAGGTGCGGCCCGGGCTGTCGCCGAGGGAGGACGGACGGAGCCGCGGCTCGAGAGACTAACAGAGGCTAAGAGGTTTGCCACGCACTGCAAGGGAGCAGTGGACCAGACAGGAAGAGCGGACGGAATTACCACTAGACAGCCAAACCAGTAGGTAATTTACGGCTGGGGTGAGTACTTTCCCATTTATAGGAGGTAGGATTATATAAATAAGGGGTGTATCAATACAGTAATCCGGGTAGGGGATTCTTAAATAGGACCAGTTAATTACTTATATAAGATGGGCGGCCAGGAGATGTGCCAATACTGTGAGATGTGGGAATTTGTCGACACCATTGATGTAGAAGATCCCTACAGCTGCAGTAAGTGTTTGAGGCTAGAGGAACTCGAGCTCCGCATTGATGAGCTGGAGACCCAACTTCATACGCTGCGGTACATCAGGGAGGGGGAGTATTACCTGGATGTTTTGTGCCAGGGGATGGTCACACCGACCAGTTTAACTAATTCAGTAGTCAGTGAGCAAGGAAAGGAAGGTGTGGCCATAAGCGAGGCAGGTAGGGGGAACCAGGAGGAGATGCGGCAGGAGCCACAGCCCTTGTCCCTGACGAGCATGACCGAGGCTCTTACTCAATGTAAGGACGGGATCAGGGGCTGTGGGAGGGATGAGCAACCTGGCTGCAGCACCGTGGATCAGGGGGCCATTCAAGAGGGGGGAGTTAGAAGGAATGCCGTAGTGATAGGGGATAGTATTATTCGGGGGGTAGATAAGGTTCTCTGCGGCCAGCAGAACATGTCCCGAAGGCTGTGTTGCCTACCCGGTGCTAGGGTTAAGGATATCTCTGCGATGCTGGAGAGAAATTTGCAGAGGGAGGGGGAGGATCCAGTGGTCGTGGTCCATGTGGGGACCAATGACATAGGAAGGACGAGGAAGGAGGATCTGCTGAAGGAGTTTGAGCAGCTAGGGAATAAATTAAAAAGCAGAACCTCGAGGGTACTGATCTCCGGATTGCTACCTGAGCCACGGGCCAAATCGGCGAGGGTACGTAAAATTAAAAAGCTGAATGCGTGGCTCAAAGACTGGTGTGGGAAAAATGGGTTTGGTTTCTTGGGCCACTGGCACCAGTACTGGGACAGGGGGGATCTGTTCTGTAAGGACGGACTTCACCTGAACGGTGCTGGGACTGGGGTCCTGGCAAATCATATAACTAGGGCAGTAGAGAGGTCTTTAAACTAAGTAGCGGGGGGGAGGTATCAAGGGGGGTAATAATGGCAGGGGTAGAGGAAATAGAGCAGGGTATCAGTGGGGAAGCGGAAAATCAAAATGTGACAGGAGGATCCAGAATGTGTGAAGATAAAGCTCTAGATGTAAAAGGGGCAAAAACGGAAAGGAAGGGTAGTAAAAATCATCTGAAAGTGCTTTATCTAAATGCACGGAGTATTCGAAATAAGATAAATGAATTAACGGTGCAATTAAGTATATATAGTTATGATATCGTGGCCATTACGGAGACATGGCTGCAAGGGGATCAGGACTGGGAATTAAATATAGAGGGGTACTCGACAATTAGAAAAGATAGACAGGAAAGAAAGGGAGGAGGGGTGGCCCTTTTAATAAGGGAGGGAATAACGGCAATATATAGGAAGGATATTGCGTTGAAGGATCAGGATAGTGAAACAGCTTGGGAACAGATAGAGAATAAAAATGGGAAAAAAACACTAGTGGGTGTAATTTATAGACCTCCAAATAGCTGTGACGCTGTTAGTCAGAACATAAATCTGCAAATAGTTGACGCATGTAAAAAGGGAACTGCTGTAATCATGGGGGACTTCAATTTTCATATTAATTGGGCAAACCAAACTGGGCAGGGTAGACTAGAGGAAGATTTTATAGAATGTATTAGAGACGGGTTCCTAGAACAGTATGTCACAGAACCGACAAGGGGGGAGGCAATCTTGGATCTGGTCCTGTGTAATGAAGCAGGATTAATTAAAAATGTCATAGTTAGGGACTCGTTGGGAACAAGTGACCACAATATGGTCGAATTCCATATTCAAATAGAAGGGGAGCAGGTTGAAACTCAGGCTAGGGTGCTTAGTCTAAATAAGGGGGATTATGAAGGTATGAGGACTGAGCTGATCAAAGTTGACTGGGATAGCAGACTCAAGAATAAGACGGTACATGAGCAGTGGTGTACGTTTAAGGATCTACTGTATAACCTTCAAGAAAAATTTATTCCTATGAAGAAAAAAAGGGGTAAGGGTAAGAACAGTCAGCCATGGCTCAGTAAAACTATAAAGGATAGTATTCGGCTGAAGGCAAGGGCATATAAGGTAGCCAGAGATAGTGGGAGGGTAGAGGATTGGGAAGCATTTAAAGGTCAGCAAAAAATAACTAAGAGATTAATTAAGACGGGGAAAATAGACTATGAAAGGAATTTAGCGAACAACATAAAAACTAATAGTAAGAGTTTTTATAGCTATATAAAAAGAAAAAGGGTGGCTAAGGTGAACGTTGGTCCATTGGAGGGTGAGACTGGAGAGTTGTTGGTGGGGAACATGGAAATGGCAAAGGCATTAAACGAGTATTTTGTATCAGTCTTCACCATAGAAGACACAAAAAATATTCCAACGCTGGATAAACAGGGGGCGGTAGGAATGGAGGAGCTAAATACTATTAAGATCACCAAGGAGGTGGTATTAGGGAAATTAATGAGACTGAAGGAGGATAAATCCCCTGGGCCTGATGGATTACATCCAAGGGTCTTGAGGGAGATAGCGGTGGGGATTGTGGATGCATTGGTGATAATTTTCCAAAACTCCCTGGAGGCAGGAACGGTCCCAGTGGATTGGAAAATGGCCAATGTAACACCTATATTTAAAAAAGGAAGTAAACAGAAGGCGGGTAACTATAGACCGGTTAGTCTAACATCGGTGGTGGGTAAAATGTTAGAGACAATTATTAAAGAAACACTAACGGGGCACTTGGATAAACATGACTTCATCGGACAGAACCAGCATGGTTTTGTGAAGGGGAAGTCCTGTTTAACGAATCTGCTCGAATTCTTTGAGGAAGTAACAACCCGGGTGGATAAAGGGGAACCGGTGGATGTGGTATACTTGGACTTCCAAAAGGCTTTTGACAAGGTGCCACATAAGAGACTATTGCTAAAAATAAAAAATTATGGGATTGGGGGTAATATATTAGCATGGGTAGAGGATTGGCTAACAAATAGGAAGCAGAGAGTGGGGATAAATGGTTCATACTCGGGATGGCAACCGGTAACTAGCGGGGTTCCGCAAGGGTCGGTGCTGGGACCCCAGTTGTTCACAATTTATATAAATGATTTGGAGGAGGGAACCAAGTGTAATATATCAAAATTTGCGGACGATACAAAAATGGGAGGAAAAGTAGGGGATGAGGAGGATAGGAAGAGTCTGCAAAAGGATATAGATAAGCTAGGTGAGTGGGCAACAACTTGGCAGATGAAATTTAATACTAATAAATGTGAAGTCATTCACTTTGGGAAAAAAAATGATAGGGCAAGTTATTTTCTAAATGAGGAGGAGCTGCGTTGTAATGCAACGCAAAGGGATCTAGGGGTATTAGTACATGAATCACTAAAAGTTAGTATGCAGGTGCAGCAAGCAATCAGGAAGGCCAATGGAGTTTTGGCCTTTATTGCTAGGGGGATTGAGTATAAAAACACGGAGGTCTTGCTGCAGCTGTACACAGTATTAGTGAGACCACATTTGGAATACTGTGTACAGTTCTGGGGTCCATACTTAAGAAAGGATGTACTAGCCCTGGAGGCAGTGCAGCGAAGGTTTACAAGATTAATTCCTGCAATGAGGGGATTGACATATGAGGAAAGGTTAAGTAGGCTGGAACTCTACTCTTTGGAGTTTAGAAGAATGAGAGGCGATCTCATTGAAACATATAAGATCGTGAGGGGCCTTGATCGGGTGGATGCACCGAGGATGTTCCCAATGATCGGGGAAACTAGAACTAGGGGACATAGTTGCAGAATAAGGGGGGGCTCTTTTAAAACTGAGATGAGGAAGAACTTCTTCACCCAGAGGGTGGTTAATTTATGGAATTCACTGCCCCAGGGAGCAGTGGAAGCAGAAACGTTAAATATATTTAAGTCTAAAATAGATGGTTTTTTAGCTGCCAAGGGGATAAGGGGCTACGGGGAGAGGGCAGGGATATGGACCTAGGTATGGTTAGTATAGTAAGACCTGAGTGATCTCCTGGACAAGTGTCGATCGCCTGGATTGGGGTCGGAGAGGAATTTCCCAGATTTTTTTCCCGAATTGGACCTGGGTTTTTATCCGGTTTTTTGCCTCTCCCAGGAGATCACGAGGTTCTTGGGGTGGAGAGGGGTGATAGCGGTATAAAGGGGAGGGTAGTGTCTTGTGTTCTGTGTCTTGTGTCTACTGTTTGTGGGTAAGTGTGTCTGTTTAGTGTTCAGCCATGAGCGAATGGCGGTGCGGGCTCGACGGACCTGGTGGTCTACTCTCGCACCTACTTTCTATGTTTCTATGTTTCTATGTTTCCCACACTCCAAAGACATACAGGTTTGTAGGTTAATTGACTTGGTACAATTGGTATCATTGTAAATTGCCCCTAGTGTGTAGGAAAGTGTTAGTGTGCAAGGATCACTGGTCAGCATGGAATCAGTGAGCCAAAGGGCCTGTTTCCGTGCTGTATCTCTGAACTAAATTAAAAGAAAATAAACTGAATACCATATGATAGAACATGCAAACTCCACGCAGAAATCATCCAATGTCATGATCAAAACTGGGTCAGTGGCACTGTAAGGCAGATACTCTAATAGTTGCACCACTGTGCCACCCCACAATAGCATAAATAAGTTATTTACAAATAAATAGCCTGGCCAACATCTCTGATAAGCAGAACATTGTGAGATACCACAATGATCTAGTAAACCATTTGGTAAGAAACAGTAATGAAAAGATTGAGAGTTGATCTGAACTCAACCCCACTGAGAGAGCTGCCCTGGCACATACATAAAGCTAAAGGCCCTTCCACATAATGCCACATATCTCAATGACAACTAGCATTAATTTGCCCCAGAGATCTGTTGAAAGTGATGTTTCTAAATACTTTGAAAGTAAGATCTTCACAGATGTTTTAACACTAGCACAGTAGATACTGCCCATTCAGAGTGCTGAATAGGTTCAGTTATTTTCTCTCTGAGAAACCTGTTCTTTTCCACCTTCAATTTCAGTTATATTACGTAAGGCTTGCTGTATCATGGTGGAAAAATGTGCCCTTCAATATGAAAATCTCTGCTGTTTCCCTGGCCCCTCCTCTACCATTGTGGGTCCTCAAGCAGTTTAAAAAGCAACTTGCCACCATCTTCTCAAGGGCATTTGTGGATGGGCAATTAAATGCTGCCTAATCCCATGAAGCCCACATTCCTTGAACAGATATAAAAATATCATACATTCCTTCAATTCAAGGGAATTCTCTTTAACCATCCTCGTCCAAATAGGATTGCTCTAATGGCGACAACAATGACTAGTGATAAAGTTTGATCTTCAAAGTTTTTATTCTGTACATGTTTTCAGAATTAGCTGTGCCTTTTTACGTTCAGGTGCCACGTATTCTGGCTCCAAGTTGCACATTCAGTTCTGATGATTAATTTAACACTGCCCTCAGTGTCACGCTCAGATCTCACATCTCTGTTGTTCACTTACATGACAACTATCAGTTCTCCTTTAGGTAAGTCAATCCTTTTTTCACTTCACATTATGAACGCTTATTTTACATTCAGTCTTCACATGCGTCCTCTATCTGAAGAGAATAATGGAAACTGGAAACATTTAGTGTCTTCCTTCAATTTCTTATTTTCCTTCTGTTTGCTTAACTTCCAGTTGGAAGATCTTTCATCAGTGCATGGTTCTGACAAAGGGTTTTTGATCTAAAATGTTACTTTCTTTGCACAGTTGCAGTCTGATTATTTCCAGCTTGTTCTGTTTTTATTTTAGAATTCCATCATCTGCAGTTTTTTTTTGCTTTTCATTTCATGATTATTCCTGCAGGTTTTGGTGATATTGCCTGTTAATCCATAGGCGTGACACTTTTCTTACTTGAAGCAGAATTTGGATGTGCTATCTTTCCCTCCAAAGCAACTTCAACCCATAGTCAGACACAAAATGCTGGAGTAACTCAGCAGGGCAGTCAGTATCTCTGGAGAGAAGGAATGGGTGACATTTCAGGTTGAGACCTTTCTTCAGACTTGACCCAAAACATCATCCATTCTTTATCTCCAGAGATGCTGCCTATCCAGCTGAGTTACTCCAGCATTTTGTGTCTATCTTCGGTGTAAACCAGTTTCTGCAATTCCTTTCAACATATTCAACCCATAGTCAATGGTTATGCCATCTGCTGATATCATTTTTAAATCTCTGTAGACTTTTCCACCTCTCCACTTCCTCCAAAACCAGCCCTTCTCCCTCATCCCACCTCATTTAAAATGTCACACTTTTGGTAACCTTTCATCTCTATCTTTAGCTAGCAATTTTTTGTTTGAATTATCCTTTGGGATGTTTTACTATGTCAAACACACTTCGCAAGCATAAGTCGCTGATAACAGTACCAATTCAATGTAATTCTGTTTTTTTACAGAAAATTATTATTTTTTATATTCTTCCCTATTTTAATATTTTTCTTATGTCAGAAAATGAAGCTATTATTGCCCACCGTATCTATGCCAGGTCACAAAGCAATCTTAGCTCAGCCCACTAATTTTCCTTTTAATATATTCTGCCCACATTCCCATTCCCTCACCTTAGGTTGTACAAGTCACTTTCTCACCAGGTGTAATTAACTGTGGTCAAGTGACCTATCAATCCACATGCCTTTGAATGTGGGAGGAAACTAGGGCAAGAAGAGAAAGGCCATACATTCACAAGAATAGCATGCAAACTCCACACTGACACCCTTTGAGGTCAGAATTAAACCTGGGTGTCTGGTGCTGAAAAGTTGCAGCTCTTCTTGATGCCCCCTAGCCCTTTTTTTCTGTTTTGGTAACAGAATAATAAAAGATGTAATACAATCCAAACCATTGATAGTTTTGGATCAGCATTTGCTTCAAACACAAAGCTGGAGTTCCTTAGCAGATTTGATGCTCAAATGCCTTCAGGCAAAATTTGCTATAGCCATTTATGGAATATCTGGGTTATGATTCCAAGACAACAAAGCAAGGAAATTGTAATGGGACAGGAATATCATAATTTTGGGAAGCAAATTAAAAAACTCAAACTGAAATAGAGTGATTGACCCTCTGCATATTGTATTATGTCCCTGCAGTAATGCTTTGCCTCATCTTGGTGCACCAGAATTGCTGCACATTGTGATGCACCATCTTGCAGGATTGCTGAATGCAGACATTGAGCAAAGTACTGGCAGCAATCATGGCCCCAACTGAAAGTTAACGATAAGAATCATAGCAGAAGACTATGTCAGATTTAACTGATGTCAAATCTTAAATGAATCACCATTAAATTAAATCATAGACAAAGCAGTACAAAAGAAATAACCTATCCTTGAACAAAGCTAAAGACATTCCATTCAATACTTTAACCAATAATGAGACAAAATGTAGAATGGTTGCAAATGCCTCCAGGATAACATCAACTTATAGGTAGGTTGTTACTTAAGCATTTCATATTATGTGAATTCATAAGCTTATACAATTTAAGTAAAGAACACATAAAAGGAACGTCAATAACTGGAGCAGTTTAATACTGTTCATGTTGGATTTCTAAACTCAGTGAAACCAAACAATTCTCAGGTATGTAAAAATACTTTGGTATCCAAAGAATGATCTGATGATATGGTTAATCTTTTAAGGAAATCTCTAAATTTTGCTTCAGGGATTATAAACTTAAGGACAGTCATTAATCCTTTTTAGAAGAATATGTTGCATGTGGTTAGTGCCTGTTTATCATTCCGGTCTCCGGTTATATTGGTTATTTAAAGCATTAAAGAAAATAAAGACTTTCTCAATTATCATAATAGTTGCAATGTCTGCTTTCCAGAGACTTCAATGGTTCTGAAATTAATTTCTTAAAGACCACAGAGCAAGATGGAATAAAGCTGGGCCTTGACTTCTGTAGTCGCTTCCTCCTCACATCGTTTTTTTGGTGGTTAAGTTTGTTCAGTGGCGGCTTTTACAGTAAAGTTGTTCAATTTATCACAGTGCATATTTTTTCACTACTTAATGGTGACTCCAAACACGTAAAAGCAAAGATCTTAGAGCAGAGCAAGATGGGTTACTCTCACGCAAACGTGTAGTACGCTCATGGGCGGATTCATGGGTGATTATAGGACCCATTTTAGCAACCAGTCCCCGCCAGCTTGTTCCGCCATCTTGATCCGCCATCTTGTTCCGCCATCTTGCTTCCGGCCAAAGATCGGATCTTTGTTTCCGCCGCGGGGAGAGGCAGTGCGCGGCCCGGGACAGCGGGGAGAGGGAGTGTGGGGCCCGGGGCAGCGGGGAGAGGGAGTGTGGGGCCCGGGGCAGCGGGGAGAGGGAATGTGGGGCCCGGGGCAGCGGGGAGAGGAAGTGCGGGGCCCGGGGCAGTGGGGAGAGGGAGTGCGGGGCCCGGGGCAGCGGGGAGAGGGAATGTGGGGCCCGGGGCAGCGGGGAGAGGAAGTGCGGGGCCCGGGGCAGTGGGGAGAGGGAGTGCGGGGCCCGGGGCAGCGGGGAGAGGGAGTGTGGGGCCCGGGGAGAGGGAGTGAGCGGCCCGGGGCAGCGGGGAGAGGGGCATAGGAGGGGGGGATACATTATAGTGTGGGGGCAGGCGAGGGAGTGCCGGAGGGGGGGGGGGAGAGTTGAGGGGTGGGGATAAGGCCTAGTGTGTGTAAAGTTGCTTATTTAATGTCCCTTGTCTAGTCTGAAATAAAGTTCATCATTGGATCAGAAGAAATATAATTGTGTGTGTTATATGATTATATACATTTATATCACATTCATGTATGTGTGTTTATAAACATTTTATTCTTTAACAAGAATTAACAGAATTATGAACTAACAGAATTATGAATCTAACCCTATATCACACACAAAAACTTCCCCCGCAATGTCAATTACCCTGCGAGTCGGGTCGGTTCCGGTTACTACAAAATCAACTCAAACACTGCTTGTGAGCCATTTAAAAAGAAATGATTTATAAAACATTAAAAAAGACAATTACCAGAGTCAAATTTTATTCTTGTTAAGAAGTATGAACTGACAGAATTATGAATCTAACCCTATATCACACACACAAACTGTTGCCCCGCAAGATTGATTACACTGCGAGTCGGGTCGGGTCAGGTAGGCTCCGGTTACTAAAATGGGCGGGAAAAATACCCAGGATCCACTCCGTAGCGTACTACACGTCAGCCCATTGTATTTCGCAGGAGTAGCCCATTTTGCTCTGCTCTAAGATCTTTGCTTAAAAGGGTAACTATCAATTAGAAAAGAGATGTTACATTTTAGATATCTTCAATGAGAGGAACCAGGTAATTTGCATGAACAATCAGATTTTTGGCATCTTTGTTTACAATGATTGATGACATTGAGTTGGAACAGATTAATGAGAGTTAAAATATGTCCTTCAAAGTACAACATTGTATTACAGTGATTTAGTTTATATTAATTTCAATTTCATCAATTTCATTGTGATACAATTAGTCTTAAGCTCATAAGTAATGATAGCAGAATTAGGCCATATGACCCATCAAGAGACTACACTGCCTTTCAATCATGGCTGACCTATCTCTCCCTCCTAACCCCATTCTCCTGCCTTCTCTCCATAACCCCATGACACCCTTACTAATCAAGAATCTATCTATTTCTGCCTTAAAAATATCCATTGGCGGACTCCACAGCCTTCAGTGGCAAGGAATTCCACGGATTCACCACCCTCGGACTAAAGAAATTCCTTCTCATCTCCTTCCTAAAGGAACATCCTTTAATTCTGAGGCTATGACCTCTAGTCCTAAACTCTCCCACTAGTGGAAACATCCTCGCCACATCCACTCTATCCAAGCCTTTCAGTATTTGGCATCCAAATAATTATTGGATAAATGCATTAAAAAGTAACTCCTGATTACAGGTATAGACTGGTACAGACTGAACGGTCCAATAGTGCTACTTGCTGATGAGCAAATAGCATGGTTAAATTTGGAACAAATGAAGATGGATGAATATTTCAAGTCAAGAAGTTCAAGAGCGTTCAATTGTCATCTGTACCGACAGCGGAACAATCAACAGATCCATAATAATAACAATAATACACAGATAATATATAAAGGTCAAAAATACCATCATAACTGTAATACGGTAACCATAATGGGACGACAGATGGCACAATGGGCTAAGTGTTCGGCTGGCGACCGGAAGGTAGCCGGTTCGAATCCCGCTTGGAGTACATACTGTCGTTGTGTCCTTGGGCAAGACACTTCACCCACCTTTGCCTGTGTGTGAATGTGTGTGAATGTGTGTGAGTGATTGGTGGTGGTCGGAGGGGCCGTAGGCGCAGAATGGCAGCCACGCTTCCGTCAGTCTGCCCCAGGGCAGCTGTGGCTACAGAAGTAGTTTACCACCAACGAGTGTGACTGAGGAGTGAATGAATAATGCGATGTAAAGTGCCTTGAGTATTAGAAAGGCGCTATATAAATCCCATCCATTATTATTATTATTATTATTATAATAGTGCAAAAATCAAAGTTTGTGGAACAATCTTTTAAATAATGTGAGATCCTGTTGCAGAGTAGCGAGAATTTTCGTGCAGTAGGTGCAGTGGTAGTGGGTTGCCAGGAGGTCGAAGGTTGTCGCAGGTTCTCGTAAATTGTAGCCGGTGCTGACTGGTGAATTTCATTGGCTCATTGGGAAAAAAAAAGTAAAAGCAGTAGTTTTCAGAACCAAGGATAACCGACCGGTAATGTTAATGTCTGCCGAGCTTCACAGTTGTGTATCTTTGGCTTCTTAAAAGTTGGCTCCAATCTTTTTCCCCCCCTTTCTGCCCTTCTCCCCCCCTCTCCCCCCCACTTTTAAAGGACTTATGTGACCCTTCCGTACACTGTGCTTTCACCATCTTAATTACAGCACAAACCTTCCTGTTCATCGCGGTGTGTGTCTGTATCACATTGGCTTTGCACCGTGTGAATTTCAATCAGACAGCACTCCCCCCCGCTTGCCCTGTCCCCCGCCTGCACAACGGGCTGGTGAAGGAAGCGATGTGTGTGTGTTCCACTCTGACAGTCGCCGTTCCAGTCGCTGGTTTTTCAGACGACTGCCGGCGACTTGACAGTCGCCGGCAGTCGCCTGAAAAATTGCTTAACTGGGACAGGTCTGAATACTTATGTAAATGTGATATTTCAGTTATTTATTTTTAATTACTTTGCAAAAATTTCTAAACACCTGTTTTCGCTTTTTTATTATGGGGTATTGTGTGGAGATTGATGATAAATAAAATAATTTAATCCATTTTAAAATAAAGCTGTAACGTAACAAAATGTGTAAAAAGTGAAGCGGTCTGAATACTTTCTGAATGTACTGTAAATGATAATATTTGTTAAACATGAAAATCAGGGCATTAAGTTAGATTGTGGTGTAATGTAGGAAACAGAGAGACCCCCGGCACAGAATGCTTACATTGATTCATCAGGAACATACGAATGACGTACGGTACTTGAAACTGGTAGAGCCAAAGCACTGATTAAGAGATGACGAACACAAAGGAGGTGTTGAAATATCCAAAGGGGTTGGTTATTGAAGCAAGCAACATTAGTGACAGAATTCTAGTGGTTTGAGTATCCCTTTCAAGGAGTGACAAAGTCTACAGAAAAAGTAAACAAATATGCTGAGGATTAACTCAAGCGGAAAAAGAAGAAACTGGGCGAGTAATCCCTCAAACATTCAATGTATTCTCCAAGAACTAGGAATTAGATAATTCGAGGAATTGATTGTCAGAATGTAAGGTGAACAAGAAAGCATATACTGGTTGGTGTTACAAAGATAGGGGACTGACATTGCCAAAAGGAATAGAACTTGCTTTTAACAGGACAGAGCAAAGATAAAAGGCACGAGTGCCATAGTTAATCAGGGGCTGAGCTTCTAAGGAAGGTTTTGAGGTAAAGGCTGTAACAGGCATCATTATTAAGTGTTGTTTCTTTGTACAATAAGGATGTAGCTTTCTTAATAAAATTGTTGTGAGTATAATTCACCTTGCCTATACATGTTTATTGCAGTCAGCAAACATGTCTCTTGAGTTAGCTTAAAATGAACATGAATTGGCAAATTGCATAAAAAGATACAAATAATGGAGCATGTCCACAGATCCTTTGCAAATGTAAAATCTACTTCTCATTATTATTTTTTAAATTCTCATAAGAACTCCCCAACCTATTTCAATTTTGCCAAAAGCTTTCATAATCTTGTTATGACTTCAACACAAGTCACCACAGCTTTCTCCTTGAGATTCATTCTATAATTCCACTTTCCCAGTGGGAAGCTCTGTTCACAGTGCACACAGGTCAAAGAATTGGGGCTGTAATATATTGCCCCATTTCCAATCCTTTTTCCATGCTGTGTCCTGGGCTGGAATCATGTAATTATGGAGTCTTCCCTTTCATGCATTTACTGCAAGACGCCAAGAAAATTAAGAGCAAAAATTACTCAGCTCCTGCACAGAATGAAAAGTACAGCAGCCATTTATAGCCTGTTCTGATAGAAAATTATTAGTTCTACAATTTTAATGAGAATTGCAGTGTGGTCTATATATAGCCTTAGAAAATTATAACGGTGTGTAATTGAATTACAAAATAATCTAATTGAGCAAGGTTCCAATCCCTTCAGCAGATGCAATAAAATGGACTATACGGAGACAAAATAATTTAAATAATCAACAAAGTGTAGTATTAAATTATAACCAACTACAAAATCATGAGAGGAATAGATCGGGTGCACACACAGAGTCTCTTGCCCAGAGAACCAGAGGACATAGATTTAAGGTGAGGTGGGGGGGGGAGATTTAATCGGAACCTGAGGGTTAACTTTTTCACACAAAGGGTGGTGGGAGTATGGTACGAGCTGCTGAAGTAAGTAGTTGAGCAGGCACTATCGCAATGTTTAAGAAACATTGCATTAACATAAGTACATAGATAGGACAGTTTTAGAAGGATATGGGCCAAATACAAGCAGGTGGGACTAGTGTAGATGGGACATGTGGGTTGGTGTGGGCAAGGTGGACTGAAGGGCTTGTTTCCATGCTGTATAACTCTATGACTTTATAAGTTATTATATATACCGTGCTCATTTTTCTTCTGCTGCTGATGGTTTCTTCTAATGCTTCCAATTTTTCGATGTTCAGGTGAATTTTATTTTAATTGGATTTTTATCTTTTTAGTCTGTTAAACATGAAACTGATCATGCAGTTATTCGCAAAGGAGATAAAATATACTGTTACAATTAATAACTTATTCTGTTAACTACAATGCATTGTTAAAAGGTTCACTCACTAAGTGAGTGAGACACTGAATGATATTAAGCACAAATGTAGCTGCAGTTTCTGAGAATAGACATCAAAGTTGATGAGATGTGAAAGTGGCTGAAGCTTGGCACAGATTTTTCTGAGTGGAACTTATGATCCACTCTGAAGGCCTGCATTCCCCATTGGTCTGAACATACCTTTTCCCAGTTCTGGGAGGCCACTCACACTACATTATGCAGGCCATGAGCTTAGCAGCAACACTCTGATGGATGAATATGCTTGAATGATATGATAATGTGGATGGACCTCACCATGAAAGTATCTATTGTGGCGGTCTGAGCCATTTTGGTATCGAACCGTCGTTGGTCAGGCTCGAACTCTCACGTGGACTGGGCGTGATCTTGGCCGACCAATCACGCTGTCAGGGGGGCGGGCCGTTGCGAGGTTAGAGAACAAAGGATTAGGCAGTTGGAGGTTAACTCTTGGTGCTCACGAGCAACGGCACAGTTATTGTTAAATATTAAGTGATACAGCCCTGTCGCTCATGCGCGCATCAAGTTAATATTTACAGTAACTATAACTGTGCCGTCGCTACTCTCAACACAGTCAAGGCGCTAACAATCAGTAACATTTAAGTCATAGAGTCACAGAGTCGTATACTCTGAATTGGGCCCTGCGACCCACCACAACCCTGCTGATCTATTTTGCTCATCTGTAATAATCCCAGTTGCCACAATTAGGACCATATCTTTCTGTGCCTTGGCCCTGTATATGTCTAAATGCCTCTTATAGCAAGTATCTAATTCCACCCCTTGTTTGAGTCATAAGGAAAGGCCAGATGGACTGGGCCTCTTTTTGCTTTGCCATAATAGGGAGAGGGAAGACCTAATAGCAGTATATAAAATTATGAGGCAAAGGTGAGATGAATAACCAGAATAGGGGAGACTAAAATTGGAATGCATGCGTTTAAGGGAAGAGGGAAAAGAGTTAAAAGGGATCTGAGAGGCAACTTTTTCACACAGAGGGTGGTGAATACATAGAACAAACTGCCACAAGAAGTTAGAGAGGCTGGTGTATTTATGTTATTTAAAAAACAGTTAGCCAGGTACATGGATAGGAAAGGTTTAGAGGGATATGAGGCAAGTGGGACAAGCTCAGTGTTTAGGCAAGTAAGATTAGCTTGGCAAGGTAACACGACTGGCATGGAGGAGTTAGGCTGTTTCTGTGTGCTATAGCTCTACAACTCCTCTGGTAGCACATTCCAGACAGCAATTACAAAATTATTTAAATAAATTAAAAATAAAATAAATAACTTTAAAATTGTTAAACTTTTAAAAAAAAAGATAAATGAAACAACTGAAAACATTTTAAATAATTAAAAATAATAAAAATATCAACCAAAAGAAAAATTGTTAGAACTCAAATGCCCAAGAATGAAGGAGGCTGCGGAAAATGATGGATGTTGCCTGGTATTGACCTCCACGTCATTGAAGGGTCTACAAATCATGCTGCCTCAAGAAGGCAGCTAATATCATCTAAGTCACGCACCACTCTGGATATGTCTCATCTCGCTGCTACCCTCAGAAGAAGATGCAGGAGGTTGAGAACCATAGTCGCATGGTTCAAGAACAACTTGTTCCCATCAATCACTAGGTTTTGAACCACACTATATAATCTTAACCCAGCAATAAATTACTAGGGACTTTTTTTAGGTTGCTCTACATATTTTGGCTTGCACTATTATGGTCTGGCTACCTAGTATAATTGATCATTTATTGTTCAATGGATATTTATTTGCTATGTTATTGTGTTAATGTGCCTGTAAACCTGCAGCAAGTAAGAATTTCATTGTTCTGTTCCCAGTGTGAAGATAACAATTAAACATTCTTGACTCTTTCCTTTCAACCCTCAGTTCCCATTCAAATGAATAGGTTTGCATTTCCTGCCTAATGCTGGATAATCACAGCAAGATACTGCATTGCTAGTGGATTCCATAAGAAGTCTAGTGGTGGAGCACAGCCAGGAACTGACCAGCAGAGTTAGCCAGTAATTTTACGACTCCTCAGTTCATGTATCCTGAACCCAGATGCCAGAATTCACTAGTAATTACTTTGAGAATGACAACTGTTCGCGGCTGAGGCGGCGTTCTGGCGGCAGCGACCTGAATCCGGGGCTCGGCCGCGGGCCAGTGGATGACAACGTCGGGAGCTCGCAGGGCACAGGCTGGTGCCTGTTTTCCGGAGCTCCCGTTGCAACAGCTGCGTCCGCTGGACTGGAGGGCGGCAGTTTCGACCACCCCCGGACCGCGGAGCTTGAACCGCGGGACTGACTTACCATCGCCCGGTGGGGTATCGCCTCAGCGCAGAGGGAGAAGAGGAGGGAAGAGACAGTAACTCTAAGACTTTTGCCTCCATCACAGTGAGGAGGTGCTTGGTGAACTCACTGTGGTGGATGTTAATTTGTGTTTATTGTGTGTTGTTATTATTACATGTATGGCTGCAAGCAACAACATTTCGTTCAGACCGAAAGGTCTGAATGACAAATAAAGGATTCAATCAATCAATCAATCAATCAAAATGCCTGATAAAACCCAGCAAAATATGAGTAATTTAGTTTTGAAACTGTGGTTTTGGGTTTCATTAAAATGTGGCCCAGGTTTTTGAAGTTACTGCTTACAGTCTGTACCATTGTCCTTCGGTTTGCAATTCATCAGAGCTCTTTAAAATGAGTCTGATTTAGATTATTTTTGTCAATAAATGATCAGATACAACTTAGAAGTTACAATGTGCATTATTTCATGATATAGTGCTGACAAAGAATTGTGCAGTAGTCTTTAATTATCTGATCCAGACATTTAATTATTTTTTTAACATAGTAAGAATATTGTTTTATAGCAGTAGATAACTTCACAGACTAAACAGAATGTTATTAATCTTCCAAAACAGCCAAAGGAAATCTTAGGCCAGGATGGCTCTGACTCAGTTCATTTAACCAAATAATGATGAGCCAAGAACAAAGGGGGAAGGGTGGGGGTGGGGTAAAGTGTTGGGAGAAGCATAACAGTAAAAGGGAAGAGTTGATCAGTAAATATGGGACATGTAAGCCAATTCTGAAAAAAACCCTCTGTTTTACCACCCTGATACCACAAGCTTCCTTAAAATAAAGAATACCACAGACATCCCGAATTAAAAGGAAATAGTTTCACCCACCACTGTGCTCTGCTGACAAATTACAGGAGACTTCAATCAGATAATGTGTTCGCTGTTTCAAAGTTGGCTGAAGTCTCCAACAGACTTTCACAGAAATGTTGGTATGTGGTGGAAAATTGAATTTTTCAGTTGGATTGTGTGATCAAACATCTGTTAATGATTGAATTAATATTTAATACACCAGTGTAGTCCATGTTTTCCTTTTTTTTAAATGATAATGATAACCAGAGGTAGGTGAGAAATGGTTTTGCTTCATTGTGGATTCTACAAGGCTTATTCAAAGGGACGTGGAGAGAAGGCATAACTCAGTTATGTCCGGCAGACCTGGAAAACCAGACTGACCAACTTTTAAAAATTGGCAGGGATCCAGAAAAATTGCAACTAAATAAACTGGAAACCTTTGAAAGAACTACAAACAACAATAGCAACCAGACTTGATACAGCACAAGTTACAGATTTATTCAATGGTGGTATACATGCAAGGAATAGAAAACAAAAAATATGCAACTCTTTTAAATTGGTAGTGAGTTCAGAAGGGCACAGTAAGCGTCCTGATAAAGTGAGATGATTTCAATATAAATTTCTATTGGCTATTAACCTGCCTTAAGAAAAGTGATTTTTTTGTTGTTGCTCTATATGGTTAACATTAATCCCTAAACAAAACCCCAAGGTCACAGAAATGAGTATCACCACTTAAATAGATAGTGCAAAGATTTAATAACCACATTGTGACTCCATCATGAAACTCCTCCTCCAAGTTAAATATGCATGCCGCTCATCAAGAAACTGCGGTGTCTTTTCTTTTACATTTCCACCTCCAGATGTCACTGAAATAAATCATGTATCCCACAATATTTGTCATTGTCAATACTTTCAAGTACAACTTTCATCTACCGATACCACTACACACAGCCACAGAAACATTACAGAATACCCAGAGATTGAGCACAGTGCAACATAAAAATGAGTGACAGAGTAAGACTTGCAATAGAAATAAAGTTATGGACCATACACATTGCAGCCAGATTCTAGATTACTGTTAGGGATTCTTTAAACTACTCCCATGAGTTTCTTCTATTCATTTTCTCTTACTTCCACACAAACTGAAAATGCATTTTATTTTTCCAATTGTTCCCCTGCTCAGTTTTTCCTTTATGCTTCACCCATCAAAATAATAAATTCCCTAGGATATTCATGGCATGGCATTGACCAACTTGCAAAGCATTCAAAATAGCGTTCATACACATATATTTCTATTTGTCCCCATTATTTCATCTTCCTCACTGCGTACAATCAAATAAAGAGACTTTAATTTTGCCATTTAACCATTTTTTTCTTTCTGTCAACCTTGTTTAAATGGAGTTTGCGTGCTCTCCCCTTCCATCACATTCTGGTTGTTGTTGTTGTCTTTAATGAGATGTCTTTAATCCTGTCACCAGGCAGTCAACACATCATCTATCTTCACAAAACTACTGATTCCTACCAATACCACGTTCCTCCATACTAAATGGGACCCTGCAATTAGCTTACTCATCCTCTGTGCAGTCCATGATATAATCCACATCAGCTGTAAGAATCTTCTGCCTGTGGAAAATAACAAGGACTGATGTTCCTCTGATGATATTTTCTAAATCCACGGACTGGCTACAATTGAAGCCAAATCCTCCCACCTCTGCCGATTGACAAAATCTAATGCATTTCAACTAAGGGCTGTGAGGTTTGAAGGAATTTGTAAGGAAAGACGATATCAGGATGAAATAATCATATCACGTGTCTGTGAAACTTGTGCACATTTAAATACAGATGATGGTTGCACACTAGTTTCATATTGTATGACTGAAAGGCCTCGAGGTTGACAAGAACAGGTCAGCAACCTAGGGTATTTTCAATTGTCTAATACGTGCAATTGATGACCACTGCATCTGAGTGAAACCAGCTTCATTGCAGGCAAAGAGTTTGGGATGCTTGCCTTGAAAATCAATTAACTGGTCTATGCAGAGGTGTTCTCCTGATAATCCTGCAAATGCCTTTGGCAGAGCCCTAGAACTGCCCAGAAAAAGAGGTTGAAAGCGGTTGGTGACTTATACATCTACAAGCAGAGCATTTCTGACAGACCTAATTGCCAGATGATCTTGTTCCAATACACCACAGCACCAGTGTTCTGCCATAATGAGGGAGTTTTTCTGTGGGTGATAAATCCTGTGTAATGGATATTGCACATGGGTCTGCAAGTAGGCAATGTAACTGCCAAAGTTGTCACAGTAACCTGTCAACACAAGTAATGTGAACAAAATCTTTCACAGTTTCAGGCAAGAATGCAGGTGTGAGGTACTAGGATGATTTGGCATCTTTCCCTGTCATGTCTTCAACGCCTTCATTTGCCAGTGTGTTCTCACTCTGCTTTAACATGCGACTTCCAGGAATTCAGGAAAAGCATGGATCCACAGCTCAATTGCAGAAGTCATGTTAATGTCACTGTGATTAAGTGATTTACACTTAAAATAGCGAACTTGTTGTTCCAAGGGGGATTGCTCACACATAATGTAGAAGTAGGCATGTTGAAATTTGCTTCCCCATTTGCTATCACATCACCACTTACAAAGTCCAGGAACCAACAAAGCAAAATGCTCCAGTCTATTATCCTAACCCATAGTGCTCAATAATATAATTATAATAATATATCTTTTATTGTCATTGCACGTCAGTGCAACGAGATTTAGTGTGCAGCTCCACTGATGTACAAGAGAGGTAAATAAATACAATACATAAATAAACAAGCTGAATTGATTGACGTGACCATCTGAGGGAGACTGTCCAAAGGGGGTGGGTGGGGGGGCACTCATTAGGGCTGGTTCAGAGCCGCTATAGCTCTTGGGATGAAACTGTTCCTGAGTCTGGAGGTTCGGGCGTAGAAGGCCTTGTAACGTCTGCCGGAGGGAAGTAGTTGAAACAGACCGTGGCAGGGGTGTGATGAGTCCTTATGGATGCTGAGGGCCTTCCTGAGGCACCGCGTGTGGTAGATGCCCTCCAAGGCTGGTAGCTCTGTCCCGATGATCCTCTGCGCTCTGTTGATGACGCGCTGAAGAGCTCTCCTCTCCGCCTCCGTGCTGCTGAGATACCACACAGAGATGCCATACGTTAGTATGCTCTCTGTGGTGCAGCGGTAGAACGTTGTCAGCAGCTGTTGGCGCAGACCAGTCTTTTTTAATGTCCTCAGGAAGAACAGTCGTTGCTGTGCCTTCTTGACCAGCGCGGCGGTGTTTGTGGACCATGTGAGGTCTTCTGAAATGTGAGTGCCCAGAAACTTAAAGCTGGACACTCTCTCCACACTTTCCCCATAAATGGAGATTGGGGCGTATTCTCCAGAATGGGACCTCCTGAAGTCAATAATCAGCTCCTTGGTCTTGAAGGTGTTTAGTGCCAAGTTGTTATTGGCGCACCAGTCCGCCAGGTTCTGCACCTCCGCTCTGTATTTTGTTTCATCACCGTTGGTGATCAGCCCAATCACTGTTGTGTCGTCTGCAAACTTCACGATGGTGTTGGTTTCGAATGCAGGGACACAGTCGTGAGTGAAGAGGGAGTAGAGCATGGGGCTTAGTACACAACCCTGTGGTGTGCCGGTGCTCAGGGTGATGGTGGAGGACAGGTGCGGGCCCAGTCTCACTGCCTGTGGTCGCTCCGTGAGAAAGTTCAGGATCCAAGCGCATGTCGGTGAGCTGAGGCCTAGCTGGTGGAGTTTGGTGGTGAGCTTGGTGGGGATGACCGTATTGAATGCAGAGCTATAGTCAATGAAGAGCATCCTCACATACGTGCCCTGTCTGTCCAGGTGAGTCAGGACAGTGTGAAGGGCCAGAGAGATGGCATCCTCTGTCGATCTATTTGCCCTGTATGCAAATTGATGGGAGTCCAGTGAGGCAGGGATGCTGGATTTAATATGGGAGAGGACCAGCCTTTCGAAGCACTTCATGGGGATTGGAGTCAGGGCAACCGGCCGGTAGTCGTTGAGGTTGGTGATTTTGGACTTTTTCGGCACCGGCACTATGGTGGCTGTTTTCAGGCACTTGGGGACCGTTGCCAGAGATAGAGAGAGATTGAAGATTCTCGTGAATACCTCCGCCAGCTGTCCAGCACAGTCCTTTAATACTCTTCCCTGTACACCATCCGGGCCTGCAGCCTTGCGTGGATTGATCCTACGCAGAGCGCACTGTACCTCCTGAGTGCTCAGTGTTAAGGCCTGTCCCTCCGCTATGGCCGGGGTTATTCCACACCTGGTGGTGTTGCCAGTATCGAACCGGGCAAAGAAGGTGTTTAGTTCGTTGGCCAGTGTGATATCACCGTGGGGGCAGGCGGGGCTGCTCTTGTAGTCAGTGATGTCCCTGACACCCTGCCACATGCTTCTGGTGTCCGCGGTATTGAAGTGGTCTTCTACCCTTTGCCTGTGGATGACTTTGGCCTTTTTTATGCCTCTGTTCAGGTTCGCCCTGGCCGCACTGTAAGCAGAAGTGTCCCTGGATTTAAAGGCGTTGTTGCGTGCCCTTAGTAGATCCTGAACCTCCTTGTTCATCCAGGGTTTCCGGTTTGGGAACATCTTTATTTGCTTGTCCACTGTGACAGTCTCCACACAGCAGTTGATGTAGGAGAGCACAGTGGATGTGTGCTCCTCCACGTCTACCTCTGTGCCACTGGTAGCCTGTTGTGCAAACAGGTCCCAGTCGGTGCGATCAAAGCAGTCCTGGAGTTGTAGGGTTGCGTCCTCGGGCCATATTTTGACCGTCCTTATTGCAGGTTTGGTCTTGCGGATGAGGGGTCTGTATGCAGGCAGTAGAAACAGTGAGAGGTGATCGGATTGTCCCAGGGATGGGCAGGGGAGAGCTCTGTTGCTGCAGTGAAATGAATTGGTTGGACATTGTTTGATTTAAAGTATGGACCTCAGGAAGGGGCAGGAAAAGATCATAATCATAACTCTTAGGGATTCTAGACCCGTGAGTTAGCAGCTTTTAGTCCCAAGTGCTACATGGTCCCAGACAGGGCCGGCGTTAAGCCGATTTGACCGATTGCTCCCAATTGGGCCCCGCGCCTAAGCGGGGCCCCGCACTAATGTTCAGTATTTCGTACGGAAATACGAATTCTCTTTGTTAAATAAAGATTTTTTTAAATTCGCCATCCGGATTTTTTTTAAACGAACATGTATAACAACCGCTGCACGGCCATCATACACAAACGATTTGTTAACTAGTGCTGTTAGCACTTCTTGACGGTAAGTACTTAACACCTTGTTATGCAATGTCATGAATCTGCATCTATCCGCATTCCTCAGTAAATGTTATAGTGTTTTGAACAAATATTAATGACGCTGTGTTCCTTTGAATAAAATTCACGCGGCGTCATTAATACTTGTTTAAAACACAATTACATTTACTGAGGAATGTAGATCGATGACACGTTGAGAATTTCATTTAACTCACCATCATGAGTGAGGGCCCCGGACCGCGAGAAGGGGCTTCTTCCTGGTGTGCAGGTTTGTCATTCACCTACCGACCCACGTTGTGTCCAAAGATCTTATAGCGGATCTTTGGTTGTGTCTCTCTGTCTTTTGCTCACTCCCTCCCTCCCTCCCTCCCTCTTTCTCTCGCGCTCTCTCTCCCGCTCCCCATATTGTCTCTCTCTAGCTCTCCCACTCCCTCTCTATCACCCTGTCCCCTCAGCATTCCCGGAATCATTGACGTTTTGCAGTAGACAAAAATGCTGGAGAAACCCTGCGGGTGAGGCAGCCGCCTGGCCCGCTGAGTTCCTCCAGCACTCTGTGTTTTTTGTTTGGCTCTGAAATTGAAGGTGGCTCAGCGGGACGGGCAGCGGCTCTGGGGAGAGGGTTGTGTTTCTGGTCGAGACCCTTCTTCAGACAATCACAAGTACTCTCATCGACGCGAGTTCAGTTCGGTCTGAAGAAGGGTCTTCTCTCCAGAGTCGCTGCGCTGCCTGTCCTGCTGAGTTACTCCAGCTTTATGTCTATCTTCAATTTCAGAGAATTACAATTTCTCACGGGGGGCTTATAACGTCTCTAAACCCCTCTGGGACCCTCTGAACACGTCTAAACCCCCTCTAGCCCCCCTATTTCCCCCTATTCCCCTCTAAACAATTGTAAACACACCTGAACCCATCTGAAGCCCTCTAAACATCTCTAAACCGTTTAAACCCCTCTAAACTAGGAGGCTGCAAGGTGACTTGGATAGGCTGGGTGAGTGGGCAAATGCATGGGAGATGCAGTATAATGTGGATAAATGTGAGGTTATCCACTTTGGTGGCAAAAACAGGAAAGTAGACTATTATCTGAATTGTGGCCGATTAGGAAAAGGGGAGATGCAACGAAAAATGCTCACGGCAGACCAAACGTGTTAAACAGAAATTGGTCAGATATTGAGCTTTACACAGTGAGAAATCATGTGAAATAATCACTGAATTTAATTTTAAATGAATGTACCTGCATGTTATACTGTTTAGTTTGGAGATACCACCAGATAGTCTGGTTGATACAACCAGATCAGTTTGGAGATACAACCAGATTAGTTTGGAGATACAACCAGATAGTCCACTGAGTTCGCACCGACCAGCGATTTTTGTTACAGATTTGACAAATTTATTTGGCGGCCAATCAAACGCTGTCTCTAAGGGGGTTGCATCCAATCACCAACCAGCTTGCCTTAAAATTCCCGAAACTACACAAAATATAAACATACATAAATTTTTACTTTTCTAGAGTAGGGGCCCCGCCATCAGTTTTCTAATTGGGCCCCGCAATTCCTAGCACTGGCCCTGGTCCCAGATTAGGAACCTCACACCAGCTTGAATGTTAATGAGCAGCTACAGAGAGCAAACGGTATATTGGCCATTATTGCAAAGTGAATTGAGTATAAGAGTAAAGATGCGTACAGCAAATGTATAGGGTCTTAGTGAATCTACATCTAAACAGTGTAGTAAGGATCAGCAGATGGTTTACACCGAAGATAGACACAAAATGCTGGAGTGATGCAGAATGATCCCTTGTTTTGCATTTTCACTCTTGGCATCTGTGCCATACTGAGGATCATAGAGGTCATATCGCATGGTCCATGGTCTTTATCCATTCATTAAAATTGTCAGCAGATAGTTTTTGCTGCAGTTGCTTCAGTCTCATTAAGAATGATTGATTGATTGAATTGAAAGATATAGCATGGAATCAGGCTCATCAGCCCACTGACTCCATGACGACCATCGATCAATGGTTCACACTAGTTCTATGTTATCCCATGTTTTACAGAGGCAAGTTAACCTACTCGCACATCTTTGGGATGTGGGAGGAAACAGGAACACCCGGAGGAAACCTGGAGGTCACAAAGCGAATGTTCAGATTCCAAATGTATAAATGTTATTTCCTAGTATGTAAAAGTCATGCATAACTAGAAAGGGGTTTAAAAATTAGTGACTAATGTATTCACAATTAAACAAACCAACATTTCTTGTTAAATTAGAGTACTTTTAATTTCTGACTGATTATCTTCTGCCTGATAGTGCAAGTTAATTTTAATATAATACAATCTTATGTGTTTGGCTTGCAAAGAAAGTGCAGGTTATTCATCATCATCATCCTTACGCTAGACAGATTTCTATTTTTAATTTTAATAATGCCAGTCATGTTAACATTTTAGGAATTTATTTCAATTTTGGAGGAACATATAAAATTAGAAGTGGCTGCAAAATAAAACTAACATTATTACAGATGAACTGCCCACCATGACAAATGTAACTGTGAAGGTGGAAATTTCTAAAGTTTAATTTCAATGTACTATATGTGGATTTTGTGAGGGACAAACTATTCACCGTTACACCTTGGAGTAAGCATTTCTAACCAGATAAATAATTCATGCTTCATTCATTGCACCTTACACACATTAATGAACTCTGCTTATTAATGATGGAAATATTTTTTTCATTGATATGTGATTGAGAGGTGAGATCAACTTTATCAGTCACATACCAATCAAAATCAAATGCTGCCAACCCTTGTTATAGCTGATTTTCCTGTGATAAGCAGAATTTACACTGCATGTTCATAAAATTAATAGTACAAAGTGCAATTTAATAGCAGAAATACGTAAATGATTTTTGAATGCCCTGCATTTAATGTTTCTAATTGATCTTAACTACAGTTGAGTAGAGATTCTAAGTTTTCATTATGTTATTCTCGTTAACAGACATTGAGAAAATAAAACAGGCAAATAAATGATTAATGCAAGCCATTCTTGGCAGTTTTATTTGTAAGTGAGGTGTTTATTTCTGTGCTGAGTGCTAGTAACTATTTCCCAAACTATGAAGCAGTAAACACTTCATAAATACTATCAAGCTATTAACGTGCCTAATAATCATGATATATTAGTAAATTAAGATAAATTGTATTAAAACACTAAAGCTAATGGTTTTGTAATAACCATTATGATTTTAACCACAATGCTGTCATTTTACATGTAATATTTTATATTTATAACTCTTTTTTCAATTTGCTTCAATTTTCCAATGTAGTAAGTAATATCCAAATGAAAGGGTACACATAAAAGAATTATCAATCAAATTTATGAGGCTTAGTCCTTTAACCACATAATATGCAGGAGTGAGCTGGTCTTTGTTTCCTGCATGTTGAACACATTTAACGGATTGCGAATCTCCTAAATGTGGTCAGCAAGAGCAGGAAGAAGAGACTGCGGCACAGATGTGATAACCCACCACTAATAATCATTCTAAGTTTATCTGCATCCTTTTGCTTTTTAAAACCAGATTACCATTTTTCTTCCCACGTAATAACAGTCACTAAAATTTAGAAGTACTAATCGTTACAAAGCAGTAGGTCATTAGTGGGTCAAGACGCCTTTTCTTTCTGCATTCTTTTAGATGCAATGTACAATCTAACTTCTATTGGAGTGTTTTAAACTGTTCTTTCCATGTGTTGTGTCAGTTTGACTTGTGCGTTTTATCCCCCTATCTAATTAATGCACAGATACAAGTTAGCAAACTATTCAGGCAGTTTTTTCTCCCAGCTGTGTCTCCACATACGTTACTGCAAACCTTGAACTCATCAAGTCAGATCATCGAAGGGATCTACAGAATAGCTACCTCAAAGGGGCAGCCAGTATCATCAGAGACCCACACCGCCCTGGCCACACTCTCATTTCAGTCCTGTCATCGGGAAGAAGGAATATGAGCCTGAACACTAACGTCCAGGCTCAGGATCAGCGTCTTCCCAACAACTATCAGGCTATTAAACACAACAACTTTCAAATAAGCTCCAAACTACATAGACTTGGGGGGCATTCTTTTTGTCTTTGCACTATTATTGTATGTTTGTTATTTATGTTTGTTATACAGTGTATATGTGGGATAACACTTAAACTTGATCCTCAAATTAAAGTCCATGTTTCAAAACTTGTAGAGGACGGCTTATTTTCAAGTGAAAATCTCCATGTACTTGACAGTATTAATGGAATTAAGATGGGTGTGAATTTATCTTTGCCTCAAGATTGATGGCTATCCAACACAGCCCACGCTGGGTGGTTAAGAAGATGTGTGATCTTGGTTTATTTGCCAGGGCGCAGACTATAAGAACAAGGGAGGTAATGGAACAGCAATATAAATCACTGGTTAGATTACAGCTGGAGTACATTTGCAATTCTGGCTGCTACACTATATGAGGATGTGATTGCACTGGAGAGGGTGCAGAGGAGATTCAGTAGGAGGTTTCTTGGGATGGAGCATTTCAGTTATGAGGAGAGAATGAATAGGCCGTTTTTAAAAATCTTTCCAGCTGAGAAAACTGAGAGGGATTTGCTTGAGATACACAAAATTATGAAAAGCATCGATAGGACAGAGAGCGACAAACTTTTCGCCTCAGAAGAAATGTTTATAACCAGAGAACCAGTAAAGAGCAGAGTTGCTTATTTTTCACCTAGAGGATGGTTGGAATCTGAAACACACTGTCTGTGGAAAGGTGGAGGCAGGCACTCTCAAGACTTTTAAGAAGTCATGGGCGGCACAGTGGCAGAGCAGAGTTGCTGCTTTACAGTGCCTGAGACCGGGTTCAATCCTGACTATGGGTGTTATGTTGGGAGTTTATACGTTCTCCCCGTGACTGTGTGGGTTTCCTCCTGGTGCTCCAGTTTCCTCCTACACACCAAAGACGTGCAGGTTTGTAGGTAAATTGTAAATTTTCTCTAATGTGTAGAATAGTGCTAGTGTACAGGTTGATCGCTGGTCGGCACAGACTCGGTGGGCCGAAAGGCCTGTTGCCCCGCTGTATCTAAAGTATTTAGATGAATACTTGAAATGCCATGGTATAGGCTACAGGCCTATTGTTGCAAAATAGGGTTAGTGCAGTTAGGTGCTTGATAGCAGCCACAAACTCTATGGTACTGTGACACTATTTCTACCTGTGTGATCCCACGGCAGTCTTCCACAAGGACTTTCGTTCCTTGCATATTGATGAACGGTCCGTAGAGCAGGGTTTTGCCCCATGTCGGTGATATAATTAAATGGCTTTGATAGCCAATTAGTCATCTTCCTCAGGTTCACTGTCTGGTAAAACAATCACAGTTATCGAATGTTTGATATAAGCATTCAGTAACAATTTTGGATTAAAAAAAAATAATGCTGCGGAATCTAAAACTATTTTAAAGTAAAAGGTTATTTGAAGACAAAACATTAGGATATCCCCTTGTGCATGCTCACATTTGGAGTTGTAGAATCATAGTCACGCAGCATGGAAACAGTCCCTTCGACCAAACTCATCCATACCGACCTAGGTGCCTCATCCAAGCTTGCAGGGTGCCCAGGACAGAACATGAGACTTCAAGTGCAGCCTCACCAACATCTGTACAACTGTAACATAACGTCTCACCTTGTAAACTCAATACCCTGACTGATGAAGGCCATTATGCCAAATGGCTTCTTCACTACCCTATCAACCTGTGACATCACTTTCAGGGAACTATGTACTTGTACACCAAGATTCCTCTGCTCTACAACACAGTTCAGGCCCCAACCGTTTACTGTGAAGGTCCTGCCCTGGTTTGACTGCCTAGCATATTAATATTTCCTACACTGTTCTCTTAGTCCTCCATGCCCATTTCTTTGTCCTCTCTTCCAGCTTCCTTTCCCCACCCAACAATCCCACAATCAGTCTGAAGAAGAGACGCCATGTAAAACGTCACCCATCCATGTTCTTCAGAGATGCTGCCTGACCCCCTTAGTTATTCCTGTTCCTGTTGTGTATTTTTTTGGAAATTAGAATTTGCAGTTCCTTGTTTCTTCGATGTAGTCATTTAGTACCTTGCCTACATCCTCTGTCTTCAAGCATAACATTTCTTCTTCATCCATGAGTGGTCCTACCTTCTCCTTGTTTGTCCATTTGTTTTAATGTACTTATAAAAATCCTCAATCAATTTTATATCCTGACACATTTCACATTGATTTTGAAGTCACATTTAGCTTTTATATCCCAATTTAGATTATATCACGTGGTGTCTTTACATCACAATATAATGTCATATAACCATATATAACCATATAACAATTACAGCACGGAAACAGGCCATCTCGGCCCTTCTAGTCCGTGCCGAACACGTATTCTCCCCTAGTCCCATCTACCTGCACTCAGACCATAACCCTCCATTCCTTTCCTGTCCATATAACTATCCAATTTATTTTTTAATTATAAAATCGAACCTGCCTCCACCACCTTCACTAGAAGCTCATTCCACACAGCTACCACTCTCTGAGTAAAGAAGTTCCCCCTCATGTTACCCCTAAACTTCTGTCCCTTAATTCTCGTCATGTCCTCTTGTTTGAATCTTCCCTACTCTCAGTGGGAAAAGCTTATTCACGTCAACTCTGTCTATCCCTCTCATCATTTTAAAGATCTCTATCAAGTCCCCCCTTAACCTTCTGCGCTCCAAAGAATAAAGACCTAACTTGTTCAACCTTTCTCTGTAACTTAGTTGCTGAAACCCAGGCAACATTCTAGTAAATCTCCTCTGTACTCTCTCTATTTTGTTGACATCCTTCCTATAATTAGGCGACCAAAATTGTACACCATACTCCAGAATTGGCCTCACCAATGCCTTGTACAATTTTAACATTACATCCCAACTTCTATACTCAATGCTCTGATTTATAAAGGCCAGCACACCAAAAGCTTTCTTTACCACCCTATCTACATGAGATTCCACCTTCAGGGAACTGTGCACAGTTATTCCTAGATCCCTCTGTTCAACTGCATTCCTCAATTCACTACCATTTACCATGCACGTCCTATTTTGATTTGTCCTGCCAAGATGTAGCACCTCACACTTATCAGCATTAAACTCCATCTGCCATCTTTCAGCCCACTCTTCCAACTGGCCTAAATCTCTCTGTAGACTTTGAAAACCTACTTCATTATCCACAACACCACCTATCTTAGTATCATCTGCATACTTACTAATCCAATTTACCACACCATCATCCAGATCATTATGTGAAAAGAAAGAGATTAGTTAAAACAAATGTAGGTCCCTTGCAGTCAGAAACGGGTGAGTTGATCATGGGGAACAAGGATATGGCGGACCAATTGAATAACTACTTTGGTTCCGTCTTCACTAAGGAAGACATAAATAATCTGCCGGAAATAGCAGGGGACCGCGGGTCAAAGAAGTTGGAGGAATTGAGTGAAATCCAGGTTAGCCGGGAAGTGGTGTTGGGTAAATTAAATGGATTAAAGGCCGATAAATCCCCAGGGCCAGATAGGCTGCATCCCAGAGTACTTAAGGAAGTAGCTCCAGAAATAGTGGATGCATTAGTAATAATCTTTCAAAACTCTTTAGATTCTGGAGTAGTTCCTGAGGATTGGCGGGTAGCAAACGTAACCCCACTTTTTAAGAAGGGAGGGAGAGAGAAAACGGGGAATTACAGACCAGTTAGTCTAACATCGGTAGTGGGGAAACTGCTAGAGTCAGTTATTAAAGATGGGATAGCAGCACATTTGGAAAGTGGTGAACTCATTGGACAAAGTCAGCATGGATTTACAAAAGGTAAATCATGTCTGACGAATCTTATAGAATTTTTCGAGGATGTAACTAGTAGCGTGGATAGGGGAGAACCAGTGGATGTGGTGTATCTGGACTTCCAGAAGGCTTTCGACAAGGTCCCACATAAGAGATTAGTTTACAAACTTAAAGCACACGGCATTGGGGGTTCAGTATTGATGTGGATAGAGAACTGGCTGGCAAACAGGAAGCAAAGAGTAGGAGTAAACGGGTCCTTTTCACAATGGCAGGCAGTGACTAGTGGGGTACCGCAAGGCTCAGTGCTGGGACCCCAGCTATTTACAATATATATTAATGATCTGGATGAGGGAATTGAAGGCAATATCTCCAAGTTTGCGGATGACACTAAGCTGGGGGGCAGTGTTAGCTGTGAGGAGGATGCTAGGAGACTGCAAGGTGACTTGGATAGGCTGGGTGAGTGGGCAAATGTTTGGCAGATGCAGTATAATGTGGATAAATGTGAGGTTATCCATTTTGGTGGCAAAAACGGGAAAGCAGACTATTATCTAAATGGTGGCCGACTAGGAAAAGGGGAGATGCAGCGAGACCTGGGTGTCATGGTACACCAGTCATTGAAAGTGGGCATGCAGGTGCAGCAGGCAGTGAAGAAAGCGAATGGTATGTTAGCTTTCATAGCAAAAGGATTTGAGTATAGGAGCAGGGAGGTTATACCGCAGTTGTACAGGGTCTTGGTGAGACCACACCTGGAGTATTGCATACAGTTTTGGTCTCCAAATCTGAGGAAGGACATTATTGCCATAGAGGGAGTGCAGAGAAGGTTCACCAGACTGATTCCTGGGATGTCAGGACTGTCTTATGAAGAAAGACTGGATAGACTTGGTTTATACTCTCTAGAATTTAGGAGATTGAGAGGGGATCTTATAGAAACTTACAAAATTCTTAAGGGGTTGGACAGGCTAGATGCAGGAAGATTGCTCCCGATGTTGGGGAAGTCCAGGACAAGGGGTCACAGCTTAAGGATAAGGGGGAAATCCTTTAAAACCGAGATGAGAAGAACCTTTTTCACACAGAGAGTGGTGAATCTCTGGAACTCCCTGCCACAGAGGGTAGTCGAGGCCAGTTCATTGGCTATATTTAAGAGGGAGTTAGATGTGGCCCTTGTGGCTAAGGGGATCAGAGGGTATGGAGAGAAGGCAGGTACGGGATACTGAGTTGGATGATCAGCCATGATCATATTGAATGGCGGTGCAGGCTCGAAGGGCCGAATGGCCTACTCCTGCACCTAATTTCTATGTTTCTATGTTTCTATGTACATGACAAACTTCGAGGAGGAGGAGCCATCTTGAGGAACGGCTGCTAGCCAGCAGCCGTCTGTTTTAATTCGCTTTTTTAATAGTTTTTAGTGAGTCCTGTTTTTCGTTCTTAGGGGATATGGACTTTTTAATGTGGGGGGTAGGTGTCAACTCTACTTTTAGGTCCCTACCTGGTCGGTGAGGCAGCTTTTTCTCCGGGCTGCCCGTCGACCCGTCCTCGTGGCCTTCCAGCGGGCTTGGAGCGCCGTTTCCTGGCGGGGGCCGCCCAGCACCTCGGCCTCGGTGGCGGCACAGCGCTGGAGCGCTTTCGTGGAGCGGAGCGGGCGATGCCTTGCCTGGGTCGCCGCGCTGGATCGACGCCCTGGAGCTCCGGTGAGCTGAGACCGCCGTGTTCAACACCTCCGGGCTGCGGGTCTGCGGAGCGGAGCGGGTGGTGCTGACTTCATCATATGGAGCCTGGGAGCTCCAAACCGGCGCGGCCTTGTCGGCTTCGGAAGCCGCGGTCTCCAACTAGAAAGCGGCCGTTCCAGGTGGCCCAGCCGCTGAGAGGACTCTCCCGACGCTGGGGCAAGATCACCCGGTGAGAATGACCAGGAACATCGGGCCTCCGTAGAGGCAATTGCGGTGGCCTCAATAGGCCTGACTTTGGGGTGAACTTGGGGTGGGGACTGGACATTGTGCCTTCCCCCACAGTGGTATCCACTGTGGGGGGATGATTTTTTTTGTCTGTAATGTAATCCTGTTAGTCTTTGTCCAAGATGGCTGCCGTGGAGGGAGAGTGGACGATGGCGCGCTTTCGCTGCCGCTGCTCTCTCTTCACATTGTGTTTTTGATTTTCTGTTTTTGGACTGAATTCTGTTTTTAGTTTGTGTCTCTGTGATGTCTTTATTATTTATTTTACTCTGATTATATGTTTATATTCCTGTTAATCTATGCAAGGTGTCCTTGAGATGTCTGAAAGGCGCCCAACAAATACAATTTATTATTATTATTATTAAACAACAGTGGACCCAACACAGATCCCTGTGGCACCCCACTAGGCACTGGCCTCCAACCTGACAAACAGCCATCCACCATTACTCTCTGGCATCTCCCATTCAGCCACTGTTGAATCCATCTTGCTACTCCACCATTAATACCAAACAATTGAACCTTCTTAATCAACCTTCCATGAGGAACATTTTCAAAGGCCTTCCTGAAGTCCATATATACAACATCCACTGCTTTACCCTCATCCATTTCCCTAGTAACCTCTTCAAAAAATTCAAGAAGATTAGTCAAACATGACATTCCAGGCACAAATCCATGTTGACTGTTCCTAATCAGACCCTGTGTATCCAAATGCTTATATATATTATCTCTAAGTATCCTTTCCATTAATTTGCCCACCACTGACGTCAAACTAACAGGTCTATAATTGCTAGGATTACTCTTAGAACCCTTTTAAAACAATGGAACAACATGCGCAGTACGCCAATCCTCCGGCACTATTCCCGTTTCTAATGACATTTGAAATATTTCTGTCATAGCCCCTGCTATTTCTACACTAACTTCCCTCAATGTCCTAGGGAATATCCTGTCCGGACCTGGAGACTTATCCACTTTTATGTTTTTCAAAAGTGTCAGTACTTCCTCTTCTTTGAATCTCATAGTTTCCATAGCTACTCTACTTGTTTCCCTTACCTCACATAATTCAATATCCTTCTCCTTGGTGAATACCAAAGAAAAGAAATTGTTCAATATCTCCCCCATCTCTTTTGGCTCTGCAGATAGCAGTCCACTCTGACTCTCTAATGGACCAATTTTATCCCTCGTTATCCTTTTGCTATTAATATAGCTGTAGAAACCCTTTGGATCTACTTTCACCTTACTTGCCGAAGCAACCTCATATCTTCTTATAGCTTTTCTAATTTCTTTCTTAAGATTCTTTTTACATTCTTTATACTCCTCAAGCACCTCATTTACTCCATTCTGCCTATAATTATTGTAGATCTCTATCTTTTTCCGAACCAAGTGTCCAATTTCCCTTGAAAACCATGGCTCTTTCCAATTTTTACTATTTCCTTTCAACCGAACAGGGACATAAAGATTCTGTACTCTTAAAATTTCACCTTTAAATGTCCTCCATTTCTCTTCCACATCTTTCCCATTAAAAAAAGTCCCAATTCACTCCTTTTAAATCCTTTCGCATCTCCTCAAAGTTAGCCTTTCTCCAATCAAAAATCTCAACCCTAGGTCCAGTTCTGACCCTCTCCATAATTATATTGAAACTAATGGTATTGTGATCACTGGACCCGAACTGTTCCCCAACACATACCTCTGCCACATGACCTGTCTCATTTCCTAACAGGAGGTCCAGCACCGCCCCTTCTCTAGTAGGTACCTCTATGTATTGCTGCAAAAACCTATCCTGCACACATTTTACAAACTCCAAACCATCCAGCCCATTTATAGAATGTGTTTCCCAGTCTATGTGTGGAAAGTTGAAATCTCCCACAATCACTACCTTGTGCTTACTACTAATATCTGCTATCTCCTTACATATTTGCTCTTCCAATTCTCGTTCCCCATTTGGCGGTCTATAATACACCCCTATAAGTGTTGCTACACCTTTCCCACTTCTCAGTTCCACCCAAATAGCCTCCCTAGATGAGCCCTCCAATCTATCCTGCCAAAGCACTGCTGTAATATCTTCCCTGACTAGCAATGCAACACCTCCACCTCTTGCCCCTCCAATTCTATCACACCTGAAGCAACGAAATCCTGGAATATTTAGTTTCCAATCACAGCCCTCCTGCAACCATGTTTCACTGATCGCCACAACATCATACTTCCAGGTGTCAATCCGGGCTCTAAGCTCATCCACCTTTCTTACAATGCTCCTAGCATTAAAATGTACACATTTAAGAAACCCACCCTCTCTTATTCTCTGTTTATTGTCTTTTTCTTCTCTCTCCCCTACATTTTGGGTCAGAGTGCTACCATTCTCTGCCTCCTGCCTCACACACTGATTGCTAGCTTTCCCAATTTGAGTCCCTCCCCCCAACCATACTAGTTTAAAGTCTCCCCAGTAGCCTTTGCAAATCTCCCCGCCAGGATATTGGTCCCCCTCGAGTTCAAGTGCAACCCGTCCTTTCTATACAGGTCGCACCTTCCCCAAAAGAGGTCCCAATGATCCAGAAACTTGAATCCATGTCATTTCATCCTTTATATTACAACACATTTCATGTTGACACGTGTTGCATATAATGTTACATTTCCCATTAGGTTATACTCCTTGTCAAATTACACATGACAACATGAAACTTTTCCAGCTCCCTGAGAGGGAAAATTACAGAAATAAAACAGAAATCAAGATAGAAAGGAAACGAAGAGAGCCAAATCAAAGATGAAGGAAGATGGCATTAAACTTTAAGGGAAAACATCAATAAAGTGAGAAAGACAGAAATTACATGAACAACAATAACAGACTGAAACCTATAATACTGGATATTTCTTTGGCCAATACATTTTCCTCTTGTTGGGAGACAATTGAGACTAAATGGCATTGTTTGAAAAAAAGTTCATAGTGGGGCAAATATTTGCCACTGCTGTACCCTTGACACTGTAATAATCACACACTGGGTGAAATACTGTTTGGTCCATCCTGCTATTCAGAATCATGACTCATCTGCATTCGTCCCATATGGATGCATGGAACCAATTTTCATGTATTTTTCCAATCCTAGTGTCAGACAGCAAGGCCTTGGCAAGGCCTCAGCAGTGATTTCCCATCTGCTGTACCAGAGAGGGCCTGCCCAAACAAGTCTTGTCAGACACTTGTCAAAGTCTTTGCTGCTTTATAAGAGTTTGGAAATGTCCTTGAAATTCAGTGGCATTAGGGTTGTACTTGGGTCGTGATCATGAAATAGTACAGCGCACCTCATCATGCAAACGGCGATACAACTTGTTTCTATGACTAACATGCCCCAAACGGCCCCATTGCAAAGGGAACAAAAACAGGGAACAGACCCAACTGAAACACAGAATCCTCTACATTGTTGAGACCAAGCAAAGCACCTACACTCTGTCCATAACGGTCATCTTGAACTTCTCGTTGCAGCCCATCCCATTCACACTCCATCCCGTCTGTCATCAGCTTTCTCCACTGTAATGGTAAAGCCAAATTAGAAGAACAGCAGTCAAAACGTAGAAACAACAAACTGCAGATTCTAATTAATACGCAAGAGTGGACAAAGTCTGAAGAATAGTCTCCACCCAAAACATTACCTATCCATGTTCTCCAGAGATGCTGCCTGACCCGCTGAGTTAGTCCAGCACTTTGTGTCCTTTTGTAGAAGAATAGCATCTCATGCTTGGGTATGCCACAGCCCAATGGTGTGAATATTGAATTTTCCAATTTGAGGTAACCCATTCTCTCTGCACTCCTTTCCCAGCCCCACAGTTGGCCCAGGGACTCTCTCCCTTTATTCACTTCGCTCCAGATTTCATTGCCCAAACTCAACACCTTACCCCACCTGGTTCCATCTGTCTGTCACCTGCTAACCTACCTACTTGGGTTTATTCTCCTTTGGTTCACTTCCCCTACCCAGTTTCACCTGCTCATTATCCCTCCCTTAACTGGTTTTAGCAATCATTGCCCAGATTCTGCCTTGCCCTCCCTCTCTTCCATGTACTGGCTATCTTGATTCTGCACTTTCAGTCCTGATTCATGAGCCTCCAACTGAATTGTTTAGCATCCCTTTCCCTCCGCAGATGCTGTTTGACACACTGAATTTTTGCAGCAGTTTATTCTTTTGCTCCAGATTCCAGGAGTTGCAGTTACTTATGTCTCCAATATGACCAGCTATCTAAAAGAAGACAAACGGAACAGATATATGAAAAAAGTCAGAGAAATGCCAGGAATTGAGACACAAAATCACCGAGTTACGAACTGTCAGGCAGTTAATTAACTTTTATATTTTTGGAATGGAATTCATGTCTCCAAATCAGTTATATCTCCAAAGTTAAATTAATATTGGTATCCTAATATCTTTCATATCCTACTAGCTTTTATATCAATTCCTTCAAACATATATAGAACTACACTAAGTGGGACCCATTGGGTCCCATGTTCATACGGGAGGACTGGTCCCCCAACGCGATATTCCACCTCTCCACCAATTCCAATATTGGTGGCCAGTGGGGGGGGGGGGGGGGGGGGGACTTTCTAGAGTGCTAGTATGGGTGTTGATGGCCGAAGGGACTGGTTTCCAGAGGGCTAATACGGACATTGTGGGCCGAATGGATTCTTGGGCTGGCAGCTCAGTCACTCAGGCCTGGTGGGCTGGCAGCTCAGTCACTCAGGCCTGGTAGGCTGGCAGCTCAGTCACTCAGGCCTGGTGGGCTGGCAGCTCACTTAGGCCTGGTGGGCTGGCAGCTCAGTCACTCAGGGCTGGTGGGCTGGTAGCTCAGTCACTCAGGGCTGGTGGGCTAGCAGCTCAGTCACTCAGGCCTGGTGGGCTGGCAGCTCAGTCACTCAGGCCTGGTGGGCTGGCAGCTCAGTCACTCAGGGCTGGTGGGCTGGCAGCTCAGTCACTCAGGGCTGGTGGGCTGGTAGCTCAGTCACTCAGGGCTGGTGGGCTGGCAGCTCAGTCACTCAGGCCTGGTGGGCTGGCAGCTCAGTCACTCAGGCCTGGTGGGCTGGCAGCTCAGTCACTCAGGGCTGGTGGGCTGGCAGCTCAATCACTCAGAGCTGGTGGGCTGGCAGATCAGTCACTCAAGGCCGGTGGGCTGGCAGAGCAGTCACTCAGGGTTGGTGGGCTGGCAGTTTACTCATGGCTATTCCTTGAAATTCCATTTCAAACAGAGTGCAGGCCACCAAACTCAATTTCATGGCATTTCAGGCAGAGTGCAGGCTACAAAACTCTATTTCATAGCATTTCAAGCAGAGTGCAGGCCACCAAATTGCCAAACAACTCATTGCATTGTCATTTACGGGCTAACAAATCATTTATTGCATGTACATTGCAGACTTACAGTTCAGTTGATTCACAGCTTAGAATCACAGTTGTGGACTCTCCCTCACGATCTTCCAGAGTGACTGACTCACGTCCAGACATCCAGAGTTTTATAGTCCTGCCCCCCCGGAAAGGGCGTTACCTTGATCATGGTGATTGACAGGCGAGAGGACCAATCAGCTGAACTCAAGATTTTTTAAACACTCATAACTTTTTTATTTTTCATCGATCGGAAAAATCCTCGTTGCTGCCTCAGCGAAGGAGGACTGTGAAGGCCAAAAATCATAGCGATATATGGTAGCGATTTTTCTAAAATCTATATATAGCGCAGACATTAAGTGGTCAAGATGAGACTTTTAGTTATATAGACATGTTGTAAATGTTTATTCTTAACAGAAGCCCAGTTATCCTCTTGCCTCTTTGATTTATCACTTAGCTAAGCTCACATTATTTATACAAAAGAAAATCATACAAATCATGAATTTTATTTTTTGCCTTGATGAATTGACTTGAAATTCATATAAAGATATTGTTCCCTTTCACACACATTTCTTATTGGCTCCTATCCATCTCGCACCTAATACCCATATTAATCTGCTCCGACCAAGAAAAGTTGTTCACTTCTCAAAGGTTTGCCATGGTCATTCTGCATTGAATTGAAATTGCACCAAAAACAAAATGGCGCCTTCCTCTGGTGACATTTTGCAAGCAGAACAACAGCAAAGCAGTTCCAAAATTATTTGGATATGAGCTGCACGCCACGGTCAACAAACATCAGTCTGTATATATATAATATATGTATATACAGATTATATAATATATAGATTATATATCTGAAACCTAGAATTTTCCCAATTAAGCTAAAATATGTTTCCAAATTAAAATATATCAAGCTGTGTAATTCAATTGAGAGAGTACACAATGGAGCAAATAAGGACAACTGAGCTGCTGCATTTCTAGGTGTGTAACCTGTTTAACAAATAGAGAAAGTAGAACCATCATAACACAACATATTAAGCCAGGACTGTCAGATAAACTAGAGCATATGGAAGTTAAGATGTTGTTACATCTAATTAATCACAAGGGGAAAGAATTGTAACTAGACCATAAAGACTTCAATTGAGACTCTGGTGAATTTATTATTTGTAATAAAAGAGCATTGAAACCTGTCTAGAAGTTAAATAGTTGACAAGCACCATTTTTTCTTTGCAAACCAAGAGCAGAGACACTTTGATATTTTCTTAAGGGAGCTAAGATTGTTTGCAGATAACTGCAAGTTCACATATTTGATGGATCACTCATTGGAGAGCAGATTATTTATGGAATGTGGAGTCCTGCCAGAGGGAATGGTTGCAACGTGAGACAGAGCTAAATCTTGAATAATGCACAGGCAAGCAAAATGGCAGATTTACCCAAAGTTAGGCTGGAAATGTTGGATGGCCAACAAAAGAAAATGCAAATTTCATGCAGTGAAGGGCAAGATGAAAGGAGTACAGGGAAAGTCCAGCTAAGGGATCTTAGATGTTTCACATATTGCAAAATGCACCATACAAAACTGAAAAATTGCACACAATCTGTTTTGTAAAATTAGTTCTACAAACTGCACATTGAATGAGACATTGAGTGGAGGAGATGGCCTGTGCAGTGTCAGGAACAAATTCAGATTCGGAATTATCAGTTGGACACAATAACTAGGTGGTGCCAAAGATGATTTCTGTTCCCATTCCAGGAATAGTTTCTAGGTGTATCTATACCAAGATGCCCGTGCAAGGAACCAATGTTGTTTCAACTTGACATGGAAACAATGTGTCATGTCAGTAATCTTGAGAGAGTGTAATTAAAACAAATGGGTCATGTGGTGTTGAAAACTGTACTGCTGAGAGATACTACCTGAAGATGTCAATGCCAAATGGGCTTGTCCCACTTAGGTGACTTTTTAAGCGACTGCAGGAGACTTTGCAGTCACCACATGGTCGCCACATGTTCGCGGGTGGTTGCCGGGGAGTCGCCTTCATGGTCGTGAGGAGTTCCCACATTTTGGGAACTAGTCGTGGCCTCATTGTGGTCGCTGAGAATTTTTCAACATGTTGAAAAATTAGCGGCGATTAGAATGAAGTTGCCATGGAGAGTAGCGCGCATTCTTGAGCCATAGGTGTGTCGCAAGGTGGTCCAAGTGGGTTGCCAGGAGTTTGAAGGTTCTCGGAGGTTCTCGTAGGTTGGAGCCGGTGCTGGTAGGTCTATCCAACATCAAGGTTCTTATTTGACCCAAGATTAATGTTCATACGTAAATTCCTCAAGGATTATGATTCTGCATCTATTGTGATTTTCCATAAATTGCAGAATCTTTCCTGCATTTTGTTGGCTCTCTTGTCCTCTTGCACTACTTCACCCTCTTTATCTCCATATTCTCTCTCTCACTCACTCTCACTGTCTCACTTTGCCGCTCTACTTCTGTTTCTCGGTCGGTATGTCTGTCTGTCTGCCTGTCTCTTCCGTCCTCTGGGCCATCAGAACTCAATGCTGAGAGTGTGAACACAAACAACTGAAAGAAAAAAAATGTAAAATGCAGGGCTGTGGGAGTGGTCAGAAACATCAAAGGGAAATGTTTAGAGTTATATGGGCCATACGCAGGCAAAAGGAGCTAACCTACAAGGAGCATTGTCGTCATCATGGACCTATTAGGCTGAAGGATCTGTTTCCATGCCACCTGACTCTATACCTCAATAGCACTTATACAGACCAAACTGTGAATTACCTGAAGTTGTAGAAGTTGATATCTTCTCGAAAGCTGGAACATTCTCAGATGGAAGATAACATGCCCAGCAATAAATTTGGGGGAAGATCAGAGACTGCAGGAATCTATCAGAATAAGCTTAGATTGGTTTAAAGGAAACATTTCAGACAGCATGATTTTCCAAGCTGTAACATGGCAATGTGGGATGAGAAGCCATTCCATAAAATGTACGTTTTTCATTGTATCATGGTACACATGATAATAATAAACCATTGCCAATACCAATACCAATATCAATAGGGTAGCACAATGCATGCACAAGCAGCATTTATTTTAAAAAAAAAGGCAGCTGTTGAATCAGGGATGTTCGATGTTAACCAAAGATTAGTAAAATTGGAGGAAGCAGGTAACTTTTAGCTCCATGTGTCATGGAAAAAAATACTGTTCAAGTGCACTTCATTCAGGTAACTAAGACTTCACAGTGATTGAGAGCAGATGAGGGAAGGTGGCTGAGCAAAGTAAGCTTATTGACACAGATCGCTTTGTCCTTCAGATACTGTCCAGCGTACCGACGACAAGTACTACCAATTAGAATTTCAACAATTCTACTGAGGGAAATGTTAATGGATCTTGAGGACCATTGACCCAGAGATTTTGAAGCACAGTACCCATTTTTATACACTATCAACTTAATTTTAATTCATTTGTGTGCAGTGTACAGTGTATATTCTGCAATTAATAAGGACCTCCATGTACAGAGCACACAGGACCTACAATATGCAATGATGCTATCAACATACATTGGAATAAACAGCAGGGCTCACAGATGGTGTAGGTTTCAAACACTGGAGGAGATCTTAACAGATTACACTGTTAGTTAAGAGGTCTGCACTGTTGGTGGGAGCGTAAGGCGCCAACATTCCTTATGGTGGGTTTTTCATATCTTCATCCATAGCAATCATCCCCACGCTGGCTCCAGATTTCCTTCTATCTTTAGGGCATCTCATCTATCCTTCAGCCACCGTCCGGAGATAGTCTTCTTATTACCTCACTTATTTATATGATTGGCTGATCTTCTCCATAGGTTTCTCCCATGTATGCCTCCAGTTTTCTTCCCACACCGTTATCTCAAAAGTTATGCCTCCACCTCTCCATCCCCATTCTCCTCACCAGTCCCATTGCCTTTTTGTCCATTATGACTCATGAGTCTTTTTTATGTTAATTTATGCTTAGTATGTTATCAAATATTTCAGCTTGAACATCTGATTTTCCAAAAGGTTCATCCTAAGTTGGTAGCAAGGTGCACAATATATTACTGACCCCGCATTGTACTACAACCATTCCTTATCATCTGTCAGCTGTATCCTAAATAACTCCAGTAGTTTTGTTAAACTTTCATACCAAGGAAGAAGCACATCCTCCCATCCTCCCAAATACACTCCAAATATGCTTTCAATTATAAAGAGGCCTCCTTACACTTAAACACCTAACCTTTTTATTAAAAAGGCCAATGCTTCTCATCTTCATGCCTGTTTTATGTACAATCACAAATGCCACCCCACACTGACTAGTTTGCCTTCAATTAAAATAAATCCTACTGTTCTATTCTGGGAAAGTGAACAGCCTCTCATTTCTCCATATCTGACCTCATCTACCACCATCTATCCTCTTCACTTTGCCCATCTGTGCCCCTTGTACGTACCTCTCATCATTCTCATGTCTCACATCCACCCAGCAGGGATTGTAGCTGCTGGTGTCAAGATTACAAGGATCTTTGAGCTATTTGACATATAAGGTTGCAAGCTAAAGGGATCTCTGAAAGGCAAAGATAAAGTGAGTAGCCACAATCATCATTCAGATACGCTGGTCTTTGTTGCACCAAATATCAGAAGGTTCAATATTTGAACTTTAAATACCACAGAGTAGCATATAAATTGCAGTACAAAAAAAAAGTCCATTCAGCCCCACTGGTGCTCTGCAGGAGCCTCCTACTTTTTTGCTTCCAACTTTAAGTGTATAATCTTCTCTTTTTCACTCTATATTATCTAATTTCCCCTTTAATGCATCAATCCTTCTTTTGTGAGATACTCCTTACAGTAGTAAATCCGCATTTCAACCAGTCTGAGGATAAAGTGTTTTATTAAACATGCTTGGTTGGTTGTAATTTTGAAATAATTGAAAAAAGTACTCATGATTTGTGTATACTTAGGGCATAAGTGATCTTCATCACAACCGATCACCTAAACAGTTTAGGTATTCAATTGATAGTATGGCTATCATGCAAAAGATATTTGATTACGAGTTACACTGGAATATATTGTGTACCCTATTTTAGGATTCAATTAAAATAACAATTAAGCTACTTCGAGAATAAATAAATGAAAAGAACCACAAACATCTTCCTAATTGAATCCTTATTGTATTCCATGTCATGTTTAATTCTTTGTGGCTTCCCCACCTCAACATGCTGTATGTTTTTGTTACATTCTTCCACAGATTCATTGACTTCCTCTTGCGCTCAGATTCATGTCTGCTTAATCTTTGGAAGGCATCTGGCGAAGTAAAAGAATGGTAGCATTACAACTGTTTACAAAAAATTAACAGCAGGGTAAAAATAACAATCACAATTGCTCACTCAATGTACTTACACACAAATCAAAGAATTGAGAGGTAACCCAAACCTCCTTAAGATATTTTTTATTTATTTAATAACTATAACAACACAAAATAAGGAAATGTTATGTTCCACCCTTCAGCCTCTCCCTTCCTAAAAGTATACTTTATAAACTATCATGGACAGCCTATGTGTTTTTAATCTCTTGAGTAAAGAGTAACATTTATAATCCTTAATCACCAAAACCTGAAAGAAAACTCTGCTTCTCAATTGTACATCACTGATGACACTAATCCTTGCCTCCGGCACACGATACATTGAGTATTTGTTCAATTTGCAACATAAGTAACTATATTTATGATTGGAGTTTTCATTTGGAGTCCGGGGTGACATATGGAGAAAAGGGGGCAAAAGGAATTAAAAAATCATTGCTGGGGCATGACATGAAAGTGAATTGGTTAAAACTGTCAAAATTATCTGTTTATGAGGTTTATAGAAAAGTCAAAAAGTGATTTTCATAAGATTCATCTCTGGAGCGTTTGTGTATTCTGACTGCAATAAATTGCAAATGTGTAGATGTAGCCCAGTCCATCACGCAGACCCGACTTCCCATTATTGACTCCATCTACCCTTCACGCTGCCTGGAAAAAGCAGCCAACATGATCAAAGAATTGTCCCATCCTGGTCATTATTTCTTCACCCAGGTCCCGTCGAGCAGAAGTTACAAAAGCTTGAAAGTGTGCTCCCCCAGACATAGGAACAATGGCATATTTCTTGAAAGGTAACGCAGTTGATGGTGTTCCCATGTTCCTGGTGCCCTTGGTCTCCTAGGTGGCAGAATTGGCAAGTTTGGGAGTCGTTATCGACAGATTCTGGGTGAAACACACCAGCACAATTTGTAATTGGTACACATTATAACCATGTTGATCTTGTGGAGGAGAGAATGAATGGTTTTAGGAAATAGGTGAAAATCAAACATTTTCCTTTGTCCTGCACTGTCAAACCCACTAAATATCAGATGCAAACAGGAAGGTGAAATCTGACATCATGGCTCGTGTTTTCCTACATCCAAATCTCTGAGACTGTTTGATACAAAATGACCAATTGGGAAAGCAATATTTGTGTTCCTATATTTTGTAATACAGGAAGGTGATCTGCAGCTATGAAGCCATGAACATTTCATTCATCTTAAAATTGCGAAAGTAGCTTTACAAATAAAAGTTTTTCTAGATTTTCTAGAGATCATTGAAATAATCATCCAAGATTTACTTTATTGGTGGGAAGCTATGATATTTATTATTATTTTTAAAATCACAATGCCCAAGAGCTCTGCCCAGGATAATTGGTTTGAAACTACATTAATGAGTAATGCAGAGCCAAGGACCAATAATCTAAAATCTTAAATTCAATACCTGCGCTAGTAACTATAAATTTTAATTTCAGCTTTAAAATATATATTTTTTTAAAAAATTTATTAGAAGCAAATGTACAAAAATATAACCAACGGCATATGAAAGAATACAGTTATTGTACAGCTTCAATTTTAACTTTTAGCTATAGTTAGAAAAAAAGAAAGGAGAAAAAGCAAGAAAGAGAAAAAGTGAAATGTGCAAAGATAGAAAGAACCCCTAGACTATCAAAGTGGTGTAGCCAAAGAGTGAGTAAATGAAAGAAAGAAGAAAGAAATAGAAAAAATAAGAAAAAGAAAAAGACAAAAAGAGAAAGAAAAAAAAAAGGTGGTGATATACCTGCCTCGCATCCCTCCCCACCCTCCCCACCCACCTCACCCAACCCGTAATTAGTAACTTCAAAGTTGTGTTGTACCATACTATCCTTGTAATAAATCAATGAATGGTGTCCATGTCTTCGAAAAGTGATCTGGTTTTTCTGCTAAGACAAGTCTAATATTTTCAAGATGTAGCGTCTCAGACATGTTTGTAATCCACATCTTAAGAGTAGGGACAGATGTATGTTTCCAAAATTTGAGTATTAGTTTTTTTGCCGTTATCAGGCCATAATTAAGGAAAGTCTTTGAAATGATGATAGCTCAGCGCAGGCTTCTGACATTCCCAGAATAATCAATTCTGTGTCGGGATCCAATTTTGGTTTTAGTGTTTTTGAAAACATTTCAAAAATTCCTCTCCAAAAATTATGTGACTTTATACAAGAGGCAAAGGAGTGTGTTATAGTTGCTTCCTGAAGAAGACATTTATCACAAATAGGAGATACATTTGGAAAGATCTTATTCAGTTTAGACTTTGAATAGTAGAGTCTGTGCAGTATTTTAAATTGAATTAACGAATGCCTAATGTTAATCGAGCAATTGTGTATATACAGTATAGAAGGTTTTCTTCCCGTCTGTCTCTTAGAATTTTTAGGCCGTTCATCTTCCCAAGTTCTTCTAATTACTTCTGATGATGGGATTTCTATATTTAAAAGGGTGTTATACAGTTGTTTGACTCCGAGTTTCTATTCATACATTCATCTAGTATGTCTGCCAACAAAGATTGGTAGTCTTGGGTATATGATTTCTGATAGTCTCGAATTTGAAGGTATCTGAAATATTGATTACCTTTCAGGTGATATTTTGACTGTAATTCTTGAAATGAAAGAAGAGTTCCCATCTCATAAAGATCTCCGAGTTTTTTTGATTCCTATTCTTTCCCAATATGTGAACGTTTGGTCTAAAGTAGATGGCTTGAACAAAGGATTATTGGCAATCGGTGAAAGAAGAGATAAATTTCTCAGTTAAAGGGTTGACTTCACTTGTCTCCAGATTCATAAGGTACTGTGGATAATTGGATTTTTCTCATTTAGTGTTTTCTTCAAATTTATTGGAGAGAGAAGAATCGCGCCTATATTAAAAGGCGAACAATCCTCTCGTTCCATTATTAACCATTTTACCTGTTGGCCTGTATTGTCCAACCAATAGATTACATTTTTAATATTCGTTGCCCAATAATAGTATAAAAAATTGGGTAGAGCCAATCCACCAGTTTCTTTGGGTTTACATAGGTGCCGTTTATGAATTCTATGTGTTTTATAATCTCAAACAAAGTTTGTAATCAGAGAATCAAGTTTTTTTTTTTAATTTTAGGAAGATATATCGGTATTGATTGAAATAAGTACAGGATTTGTGGGAGAAAGATCATCTTTTTGGCATTTATTCTGCCTATTAGAGACATCGGAAGTGTTTTCCAAAATTGAGTAAGAGCATTTAATTTAGTAACTAAAGGAGGAAAGTTTGTGTTAAATAAAGAAGTATATTTTCTGGTTACATGAACACCCAGTCAGTTTTAAAAGATGTGTGTAAAATGACAGAGAAGTTGGCCAACTGTCATGGAATCTAACTAATTCATTTTAAGAATGAAACAAAATATCTAAAGAACGATTTTTAATGTATCTGTACCTCAACATACTTATGCATATGACAATAAACTCAACTTGACTTGATGTCTTTAGCTAGTCTGGCCTATATGTGGCATCAGTCCCACAACAACATGCTTTGCTCTTAATGCCCTCTGAAGTGTCCTGCAAGCCTTTCAGTGGTCTCACTACTTGGGAAGAGGAGTAAATGTTTGCCTTGACAGTGATGCCCACATCCTGAGAATGAATAATAAAAAGTACGCTACTGGAGAGATGCCAGTACAGTGAAATCGGAAGCTGCAGATGCCATCGGCTTGATATCTTCATAGCCTGAACCAATTAGAGTTGCCAACTTCTATACTGGAGCTGTCAGGATGTTGTCTCTATTTCAGTCTTTATCCTTTAATTTTTGAAACCCTGATCCAGCTTCCTGCTTTTGCTCTAAATTATGGATTAAATTGGATTGCAATTTGCTCCAGATTATTGATGAAATGCAATTGATAATGGACGTTACATAACATTGTAAAAAATTAAATTCATAATTCTTGTGTGCATGTTTGAACATCCTCCCCAAATGCAACAGAGTAAAGCAAATTGATTCTCAAAGCCCACCTCCAAGGTGGAGGCTTTGGACACAGTATCAGTTTGGTGACTCAGTATAAAATCGATCGGCTACCAGCAGTTTAGTTTAGTTTTGAGATACGGCATGGAAACAGACCCTTCGGCCCACCGAGTCAACCAGTGATCCCCATACACTAGCACTTTCCTACACACTAGAGACAGTTTACCATCTTTACCTACAAACCTGTATGTCTTTGGAGTGTGGAAGTAATCTGGAGCTCCCGAAATCAACCCACGCGGTCATGGAAAGAATGTACGAACTCCATACATATAGCATGCATAGTACAGATCGAACCTGGGTCTCTGTCGCTGTAAAACTAGCAACTATACTGCTGCACCGCCATGCTGCTCCTATAAGAAAACAAATTTAATAGTACCATTTCCATTGGACGTTGCAGGTATAAATTTGCTATGTTCCTATGGTGACTACACATTTTAAGCATGATTTGCATGACTCAACAAATTAGATACCATGTTAGAGTGCATTGTGATTTTGCAAAGTAGACATATGGGCTTGTGTAAAAGTGAGTTAATTACAGCCCTGCTAAATTGGGTCATGAGAATTTAGAAAATGCTTCGTTAACCATGGGTAGGAAATCTGATTTTTAATATTGGGATGAATCAGGCAACCTGACTATCTATAGGAATACTCAATGGCATATAGGTTTTTTGAGGAATGAGTGGAGGAACAGTAGATTCAGAAGAGCCACATTAGAATATTTCTGGTGAAATAAATCTATGCTATGAGTATGGTGGTTGGACTCAAGGATTCTCTTTTATATTGAGAAACGGAAACTTTGGTGTTGATCATTCAGAGCTTCCACCATGATGTGGAGCTGGGGAAACAATTCTGCTACGTGGATAACTTTCCTACTATTTACTCTATGTATGCCTCTCTTTTTTTACACATCTATTACGTGGCTCCTCAGCCCAAGGAACAGCCTCTCTAGACTCTCTTCAGAATTGAAATATTCCATCCCAGGAAATATTCAGCTCAATCTTCTCCAGTGCAATCATGTCCTTCTTGTAGCGCTGTAACAAGAACTGTCATACTACTCAAGAGTTAAGAGTCAAGAGTGTTTTATTGTCATATGTCCCAGATGGGACAATGAAATTCTTACTTGCTGCAGCACAACAGAATATGTGAATATGTAAACATAGTACATAACGGGAGAAGAGAAAAAAAAGAAAAAGTTCAATAAATAATAAATATAGTGCAATAATGTATTCATTCTCATTCTCATTCAGAGCTCAGAGCTTATTCGTTGTTGTGTTTAATAGTCTGATGGCTGTAGGGAAGAAGCTGTTCCTGAACCTGGATGTTACCGTTTACAGGTTCCTGTACCTTTTTCTTGATGGCAATGGTGAGATGAGTGTGGCCAGGATGGTGTGGGTCCTTGATGATTTTGGCTGCCTTTTTGGAAAATGCTTGATAATGTTGAAACATGACCTCCCTCCTTTTATATTATAAGCATTAGCTAATGAAGGCAAGAATCCCACATGCATTTTTCATCACCTATCTACTAATGCTGCCATCTTCAGGGCTCCTTTTACTTAAACATGATAGTCCCACTGTTTTGCAATGCACCTTATGGCGCTACCATTCATTGTAGAAACATAGAAACATAGAAATTAGGTGCAGGAGTAGGCCATTCGGCCCTTCGAGCCTGCACCGCCATTCAATATGATCATGGCTGATCATCCAACTCAGTATCCTGTACCTGCCTTCTCTCCATACCCCCTGATCCCTTTAGCCACAAGGGCCACATCTAACTCCCTCTTAAATATAGCCAATGAACTGGCCTCAACTACCTTCTGTGGCAGAGAATTCCAGAGATTCACCACTCTCTGTGTGAAAAAAGTTTTTCTCATCTCGGTTTTACAGGATTTCCTCCTTATCCTTAAGCTGTGACCCCTTGTCCTGGACTTCCCCAACATCGGGAACAATCTTCCTGCATCTAGCCTGTTTTTGCCACCAAAATGGATAACCTCACATTTATCCACATTATACTGCATCTGCCAAACATTTGCCCACTCACCCAGCCTATCCAAGTCAACTTGCAATCTCCTCGCATCCTCCTCACAGCTAACACTGCCCCCCAGCTTAGTGTCATCTGCAAACTTGGAGATATTGCCTTCAATTCCCTCATCCAGATCATTAATATATATTGTAAATAGCTGGGGTCCCAGCACTGAGCCTTGCGGTACCCCACTAGTCACTGCCCGCCATTGTGAAAAGGACCCGTTTACTCCTACTCTTTGCTTCCTGTTTGCCAACCAGTTCTCTATCCACATCAATACTGAACCCCCAATGCCATGTGCTTTAAGTTTGTATACTAATCTCTTATGTGGGACCTTGTCGAAAGCCTTCTGGAAGTCTAGATACACCACATCCACTGGTTCTCCCCTATCCACGCTACTAGTTACATCCTCGAAAAATTCTATAAGATTCGTCAGACATGATTTACCTTTCGTAAATCCATGCTGACTTTGTCCAATGATTTCACCATTTTCCAAATGTGCTGCTATCCCATCTTTAATAACTGACTCTAGCAGTTTCCCCACTACTGATGTTAGACTAACTGGTCTGTAATTCCCCGTTTTCTCTCTCCCTCCCTTCTTAAAAAGTGGGGTTACGTTTTCTACCCGCCAATCCTCAGGAACTACTCCAGAATCTAAAGAGTTTTGAAAGATTATTACTAATGCATCCACTATTTCTGGAGCTACTTCCTTAAGTACTCTGGGATGCAGCCTATCTGGCCCTGGGGATTTATCGGCCTTTAATCCATTCAATTTACCCAACACCACTTCCCGACTAACCTGGATTTCACTCAATTCCTCCAACTCCTTTGAGGAATTGAAGGAATTTCCCTCCCCTGCTATTTCCGGCAGATTATTTATGTCTTCCTTAGTGAAGACGGAACCAAAGTAATTATTCAATTGGTCCGCCATATCCTTGTTCCCCATGATCAACTCACCTGTTTCTGACTGCAAGGGACCTACATTTATTTTAACTAATCTCTTTCTTTTCACATATCTATAAAAACTTTTGCAGTCAGTTTTTATGTTCCCTGCCAGTTTTCTTTCATAATCTATTTTTCCTTTCCTAATTAAGCCCTTTGTCCTCCTCTGCTGGTCTCTGAATTTCTCCCAGTCCTCTGGTATACTGCTTTTTCTGGCTAACTTGTATGCATCATCCTTCGCTTTGATACTATCCCTGATTTCCCTTGTTATCCACGGATGCACTACCTTCCCTGATTTATTATTTTGCCAAACTGGGATGAACAATTTTTGTAGTTCATCCATGCAGACTTTAAATCTGAAAATGGCGGACTGCAGGAGTGGGGCGCCGTTGTGTATGGCTGCTCTGCCTGCAGTCCGTCCTTTCACCCTTTTTTATTTTTAATTTTAGTCCTGTTACTACAAAATGTTTGTTGGAGGTCTTCTTTTATGTGGTGGGTGAGGGGAGGGGAAGGGGGAAACTTTTCCTGGTCCCTACCTGGTCGGAGAAGCGGTTTCCCTCCGAGCTGCTTCTTCGCCCCTTCCTCACGGCCTACCATCAGACTGTTGCAGCGTTTCCTGTTGGGATCGGCCGGGACTACAGCTTCGGCGGCGGTGCAGCGCTGGGACACCAACACGGAGTGGGTGATGCCTTACCGGGTCACCGTGCGGTAAGCTCCGGAGTACTGTGACCGCCGACCAACATCCGAGGAGCTGTGGCTGCGGAGCGTCCAGTCGCAGGCGGCGCTGGATTTAAACACCGCGGAGCCTGGGATTCGAGATCACCAGAGTCGGAGCTCCAACCAGCGCGGTCTGAAGACTTCGGGTGCGCGGTCTCCGGGGAGGAAGCGGCCACACCAGACATTTCCAAGCCGCCGAGGAGTGTTCACCCGATGCCGGCATTCCAGCTTCTGGCAAGAGGGCCTGAAAACATCGGACTGGCTGCGGAGGCCACAAATAGGCCCCGACCTCGGGTGATCACAGAGGGAGAGGACTGAACTTTCTGATGCCTTTCCCCACAGTGGAAATTTTTTATTCTGTTGTGGGGGGACGTTTGTGTTGAATTATACAATATGTTGTCTCATTTTTCTTAATTTTAATTTTTCTATGGATGTACGGAAGCTTAATTATTTTTTTTCTATGTAAAGCACTTTGGTCTCAACGCGAGTTGATTTAAACGTGCTATATAAATAAATTTACTTTACTACTTTACTTCCATTGCATATCCACCGTCAACCCTTTTAGAATTAATTGCCAGTCAATCTTGGCCAATTCACGTCTCATACCCTCAAAGTTACCTTTCTTTAAGTTCAGAACCATTGTTTCTGAATTAACAATGTCACTCTCCATCCTAATGAAGAACTCAACCATGTTATGGTCACTCTTGCCCAAGGGGGCACGTCCAACAAGACTGCTAACTAACCCTTCCTCATTACTCAATACCCAGTCTAAAATAGCCTGCTCTCTCGTTGGTTCCTCTACATGTTGATTTAGATAACTATCCCGCATACATTCCAAGAAATCCTCTTCCTCAGCACCCCTGCCAATTTGATTCACCCAATCTATATGTAGATTGAAGTCACCCATTATAACTGTTTTGCCTTTGTCGCACGCATTTCTAATTTCCTGTTTGATACCATCTCCAACTTGACTACTACTGTTAGGTGGCCTGTACACAACACCCACCAGCGTTTTCTGCCCCTTAGTGTTTCGCAGCTCTACCCATACCGATTCCACATCCTCCAAACTAATGTCCTTCCTTTCCATTGCATTAATCTCCTCTCTAATCAGCAACGCTACCCCACCTCCTTTTCTTTTCTCTCTATCCCTCCTGAATATTGAATATCCCTGGATGTTCAGCTCCCAGCCTTGGTCACCCTGGAGCCATGTCTCCGTGATCCCAACTATATCATAATCATTAATGGCTATCTACACGTTCAACTCATCCACCTTATTACGAATACTCCTTGCATTGAGACACAAAGCCTTCAGGCTTGTTTTTACAACGCTCTTACCCCTTATACAATGATGTTGAAAAGTGGCACTTTTTGATTTTTACCCTGGTTTTGTCTGCCTGCCACTTTTACTTTTCACCTTGCTACCTATTGCTTCTACCCTCATTTTACACCCCCCTACCTCTCTGCTCTTGTACCCATCCCCCTGCCACATTAGTTTAAATCCTCCCTGACAGCACTTGCAAACACTCCCCCAAGGACATTGGTTCCATTCCAGCCCAGGTGCAGACAGTCCTGTTTGTACTGGTCCCACCTCCCCCAGAACTGGTTCCAATGCCCTAAAAATTTGAATCCCTCCCCCTTGCACCATTTTTCAATCTCCTAGCTCCCTAAATTCATCTTGTAGGACCTCATCCCTTTTTTTACCTATATCGTTGGTGCCAATATGCACCACGACAACTGGCTCACCCTCCCCCTCCAGAATGTTCTGCAGCCGTTCAGTGACATCCCTGACCCTTGCACCAGGGAGGCAACATACCATCCTGGAGTCTCGTTTGCGGCCGCAGAAACGCCTATCTATTCCCCTGACAATTGAATTCCCTATTACTATTGCTCTTCCACTCTTTTCCCCCCCCTCATGTGCCGCAGAGCCACCCATGGTGCCATGAACTTGGCTGCTGCTGCATTCCCGATGATGAGCCAACTCCCTCAACAGTATCCAAAATGGTATACCTGTTTAGGAGGGAGATGACCGCAGGGGACTCCTGCACTACCTGCCTACTGCTTTGCTGGCTATTGTCCACCCGTTCCCCTTCTGTCCTCTTACCTTTTACCTGCGGTGTGACCAACTCGCTGTACGTGCTATCCACGACTTTCTTAGCATCGTGGATGCTCCAGTATGAATCCAGCCGCAGTTCCAATCATTCAATGCGGTCTGCCAGGAGCTGCAGCTGTACACACTTCCTGCAAACGTAGTCACCAGGGACACCGACCATATCCCTGATCTCCCACTTGTTTGTGCATTAGTGATAATTTTTCAAAACTCTTTAGATTCTGGAGTAGTTCCTGAGGATTGGAGGGTAGCAAACGTAACCCCACTTTTTAAGAAGGGAGGGAGAGAGAAAACGGGGAATTACAGACCAGTTAGTCCAACATCGGTAGTGGGGAAACTGCTAGAGTCAGTTATTAAAGATGGGATAGCAGCACATTTGGAAAGTGGTGAAATCATTGGACAAAGTCAGCGTGGATTTACGAAAGGTAAATCATGTCTGACGAATCTTATAGAATTTTTCGAGGATGTAACTAGTAGAGTGGATAGGGGAGAACCAGTGGATGTGTTGTATCTGGACTTTCAGAAGGCTTTCGACAAGGTCCCACATAAGAGATTAGTATACAAACTTAAAGCACACGGTATTGGGGGTTCAGTATTGATGTGGATCGAGAACTGGCTGGCAAACAGGAAGCAAAGAGTAGGAGTAAACGGGTCCTTTTCACAATGGCAGGCAGTGACTAGTGGGGTACCGCAAGGCTCAGTGCTGGGACCCCAGCTATTTACAATTTATATTAATGATCTGGATGAGGGAATTGAAGGCAACATCTCCAAGTTTGCGGATGACACTAAGCTGGGGGGCAGTGTTAGCTGTGAGGAGGATGCTAGGAGACTGCAAGGTGACTTGGATAGGCTGGGTGAGTGGGCAAATGTTTGGCAGATGCAGTATAATGTGGACAAATGTGAGGTTATCCACTTTGGTGGCAAAAACAGGAAAGCAGACTATTATCTAAATGGTGGCCGATTAGGAAAAGGGGAGATGCAGCGAGACCTGGGTGTCATGGTACACCAGTCATTGAAAGTAGGCATGCAGGTGCAGCAGGCAGTGAAGAAAGCGAATGGTATGTTAGCTTTCATAGCAAAAGGATTTGAGTATAGGAGCAGGGAGGTTCTACTGCAGTTGTACAGGGTCTTGGTGAGACCACACCTGGAGTATTGCGTACAGTTTTGGTCTCCAAATCTGAGGAAGGACATTATAGCCATAGAGGGAGTGCAGAGAAGGTTCACCAGACTGATTCCTGGGATGTCAGGACTTTCATATGAAGAAAGACTGGATAGACTTGGCTTATACTCGCTAGAATTTAGGCGATTGAGAGGGGATCTTATAGAAACGTACAAAATTCTTATGGGGTTGGACAGGCTAGATGCAGGAAGATTGTTCCCGATGTTGGGGAAGTCCAGGACAAGGGGTCACAGCTTAAGGATAAGGGGGAAATCCTTTAGGACCGAGATGAGAAGAAACTTTTTCACACAGAGAGTGGTGAATCTCTGGAACTCTCTGCCACAGAGGGTAGTTGAGGCCAGTTCATTGGATATATTTAAGAGGGAGTTAGATGTGGCCCTTGTGGCTAAAGGGATCAGGGGGTATGGAGAGAAGGCAGGTACGGGATACTGAGTTGGATGATCAGCCATGATCATATTGAATGGTGGTGCAGGCTCGATTGGCCGAATGGCCTACTCCTGCACCTATTTTCTATGTATCTATGTATCTATGTTGCAGGCTGAGCAAACCACGGGGCCAATCTCCACTGACATATTTTACTCCCAAATTAACTCTATATTAAATATATAGTGTGAGATTTTGTGTGAGATATCACCTTATTAGTCCTCCCAAATGCATCACCTTGACTTCCATCTGGCAATGTTCCACTCGTTTTACCAAATGATAAGAATGATTCCACAGTTAAAGACTACCTTCTTCACTATCAATAACATGTCTAATTTTTCAGTTACTGATGAATCTATGAATCATACCACCTATCTAAATCATTAATATATATATATTATATTAATGATTTAGATAGGTGGTATGATTCATATTATATATATATATATATATATATATATATATATATATATATATATACTAGACTAAGTGGGACCCGTTGGGTCCCAGCATCAAACGGGATGGCTAGTCACCAACGCAATATTCCACCTCTCCACCAATTCCAATATTGCTCGCCAGTGGGGGGGGGGGGGAGGACTTTCTGTTGCGCTAGCTTGAGTGCTGCGGGCCGAAGGTACTGGTTTCCAGAGGGCTAGTATAGACATTGTGTTTTCACAGAGGAAGAGGACTTAACTTTCTGGTGCCTTTCCCCACAGTGGAAAGTTTTGATCCTGCTGTGGGGGGTCGTTTGTGTTGAACTCTAAAATGTGTTGTGTCCATTTTATTCATTTTTTTTAACCTTTTTCTATGGTTTGTAATGGAACTTATTATTTAATTTATGTAAAGCACTTTGCTGTTATGTTGTCTGTTTATGATGTCTTGTTTATTCTTCTGTACAGCACTTTGGTCAACATTGGTTGTTTTAAAGTGCTTAACAAATAAAGTTGGATTGGATTGGATTGTGGGCCGATTGGATTCTTGGGCTGGCATCCAACTGTTGCAACGATTTTAAAAGCCAAGCCAAGGCAAACAATTGGTCTGCAGCCACCCGACAACCAAAATTCATTTTGTGAACACAAACTTTTAAAAAAGGCGAGGCAAACAATTGGGCTGCGGCCAACTGACAAACAAAATTAATTTTGTGAACACAAACTTTTTAAAAAGGCGAGGCAAACAATTGGGCTGCAGCCACTTTACAGCCGCATCGAGGGGACTCACCGTAGAGTAGACGTGCGTTCAGTGTTACTCGCAGCTCAGAGAGCTGTGACCCTCTCGCTTCCTGGGTCTGGCAGAGACTGAGTGAGGTGCTACACTTCCGGGTTTTATAGTCCCTCCCCCTGCCGCCAGCGGGGGCAGCAGAGAGAATGGGGAATTTAAAAAAAACATTAATATCTCTCTGATTTTTCATCGATGGGCATAATCCTGTGCACCCGTAAGGCGGAGGGGGGCTCTGAGCGAGGTGGCCAAAAATGACGGCCATAGGTGGCGACGTTCTCTCGGAAATCGCAGCACAGTGGGCCAAAAGCGGTCAAGATCAGACTTTTAGTAATATAGATATACAACAGATTGTGAGGGACCCAGCACCCTGGTCTTTGCAGTGTATTACTGGTCTCAGACTTCCCATCACAAAGAATAATGTTTCATCATCACCTTCACTCCTATTACGTTCCTAATTTTGGATCCAATTTGTCAACATGCGTCAGATCACAAGGGTTCTAATCCTTTGAATCAGTTTTCCATGTGGTATCTTGTCAATGGCCAATTAAAGGCCAAAAAGATTGGGTATTCAATAAATGACAATAAAGGTATTCAATCAATCAATCAATCAGATGGTGGAATCTGAAACAAAACACCAAATGTTGGAACAACAGCAGGTCAAGGAGGATATATATGTGTCAACATTTGAAGTTGATCCTATTATGTGATTGAAATGGAAGAGGAAAGGTTGCCAGTAAATAGTGGTTTGAGTGGGTGGGGGTAGAGGTGATTGTGGCTGGTGGGTATCAGGTGGAGCCAGTTTAAGAGAGCTTGGCCAGGTGGGACAGGTGACGGGGGAGAGATGTAAATGAAGAGAAAAGGGAAACTAGGTGGATCGGTGAGTGCATGAAGTGGAGAACTGGGGAAGGAGATGGGGAGGTTGGGTTACCTGAAATTGGAAAATTCAGTTAATGTCTAAGATACCCAAGTGGAATATAAGATTTTATTTTTCAGTTTGTATTAGGTCTCTTCATAGCAATGGAGAATTATAAATACCACCAACAATGTGTTCTGTTCCCATTATATTAATACTGTGGCCCAGAAAGCACACCAATGCCTCTACTTCCTCAGAAGACTAATGGCCCTGTCTCACGGTGCGAGTCCACCCACGAGTGATCCCGAGTGAAAGAAAAAATCAAACTCGTGGTTTTCTACAAGATTCCAAGTTTATGTTCACGAGTTTTAATGAGTTCCCACGTGTATGTTTAAGTTTGCCGTTTACTTCTCATTTCTGCGATGCACCAAGTTCCTCTCCCAAGTTACCAAGTTCCTCTCCCGAGTTACTCTTGAGCCAACAACGACTACCGACGTGTGGAAAAATCATCACATGGTAAAAATTATGTCATGCAGTTTTTTTTTCCACTATAAAAAGCCTCCCATGTTTAAATTTCTTAGGATTACTGAATCAAGGGATATGGGGAGAAAGCAGAAACGGGGTACTGGCTTTGGATGATCAGCCATGATCATATTGAATGGAAATGCTGGCTCGAAGGGCCAAATGTGACCACTTCCATTATGTAGAGAGTCTCAGAACTTTAATAGAGATTCCATTCCGTTTACATTGCGCTTTGTGCAGGGATCAAATCTTAGCCCAAAGTGTACATTATTTCAATCAGTGTTTTATCTGAACAACGGATCAAGGCAGATGCCAGCCCCTTTAAACATCATGGACAGCTCAGTGTGAAGTGGTGCTGGAATTATATATGTGAAATAGTCTTGGGAATTTTATTATCGATCCTAAATGCCATATTTAAATTATAGGTCGTTTAGTTTGTTGTGAACTGGGGCCGGATTTAACACCTCAGTCTATTAAAATTGAATTATCTCACTGAACGAAAACATGCAATATGTTTCCAGGCAAGAACGGAACTCACTATCAAAACATGGAGGGGACGGGTGATACAATTTTTGGGCGGACACGCGCGCATGCGCACACTCACACACGCGCGAGGCTTCGGAGGCTCAATCCAGCTCTAAAAACGGCGATTTTAAAATCGGGATCACAAAAACTTGGGGGGGATGTCCCCCACCTCTCAAAACATGGAGGGGACGTGTCCCCTCTGGCCCCCCCGGGTTTTCCGCCCCTGTTTCCAGGCAAATATCCAGTGGTTGAGAATTAAAGAACAGTCATTTTAAACAGGCGGTTGTAGTCAACCGAATTATATTTATTCATTGCTAGAGAGGACGATGTAAACATAGTGAGGTTAGTGAGCAGCCTCTAACATTAACCGCTCCTTGTACTGTTCTGTTGTATAGGAAGGAACTGCAGATGCTGGTTTACCTCGATGATAGACACCAAAAGCTGGCGTCTCAGAGGGTCAGACAGCATCTCTGGAGAGAAGGAATGGGTGACGTTTCGGATCGCGACTCTCTCAGTTGCTACCTGGACCTACCTGATCTCCCAGTTGCCAAACACTTCCCATTCCCACACTGACCTTTCTGTCCGAGGTGTCCTCCAGTCAGAGTGAGGCTAAATGCAAATTGGAGGAACAGCATTTCATATTTAGCTTGGGCAGCTTACAGCCCAGTGGTATGAATATTGATTTCTCTCACTTCAAGTAACCCCGGCATTCCCTCTCTGTCTTTCCCTCCTCCACCCAAGTCACACCAGCTGCTCGTTTTCACCCAACGAACAGCGAACAATGGTCTCCTTTATCATCGTTACTTTTTAGCATTCATTGTTCTTTATCTCTCTACAATACATCATCATCTATATCTCTCGTTTCCCTTTCCAGTCTGTCGAAGAGTCTCGACCCGAAACATCACCCATTCCTTCTCTCCAGAGATGATACCTGTCCCGCTGAGTTACTCCAGCTTTTTGTGTCTATCGTCGCCCTTCTTCAGACTGTTCCGTTGTATTGACCAAAAATGAACGATGTGACAGTACCGGCGACTTAATGAATGAAATGGAGACACGCGGAATTAAATGGACTTGGAATAACTGGGGCAGTGAGGTTTTATCTAAAAGTGACTACATGAAATCGGTGGAAGGAAACGGGCAGGCGAGGTTTCGGGTCAGGGTCTTTCTTCAGACTCCATGACCCGCTGAGTTCTTCCAGCTGTCAAATGGAGACATGGGGGACCACAGATGCTGGCATGTTGAGCGAAACACAAAATGTTGGAGCAACTCAATGGGCCGAATGGCATAATTCTGCTCCTATGACATGAACTCACGAAAATGTCGAAGTAAGCCAGCGGGTCAGGCAGCATCTGTGGAGGGAATGGATAGGCAACGTTTCGGATCGGGTCCCTTCTTTTCAGCCGAATCAACGTCTGTATATTCCCTCGGCTGATGCTGCCTGTCCTGCTGAGTTACTCCAGCGCTGTGTGAGTTCCTCCGACACTTTGTGTGTATTTTATGATCATGATTCCAGCATCTGCTGTTTCTTGGCTCTACATAAACTAGGCCTCAGCAACACTGAGTGTACTAACCGGGAGATTATGTTGCTGCTGCCAAAACAACAGTTGACAATGTATGCACGGTAGATGTCACATTGCGTGGGAAACAAGGTCTCCAGGGAGACAGACGCAAAGTGCTGGAGTAACTCCGCGGGACAGGCAGCATCTCTGGACATTTATAAAGCATTACATTTTGGAACACAAGGAACTACAGAAGCTGGTTTACGAAAAAAAACAAAGTGCTGGAGTAACTCAACGTGTCAGGCAGTATTTGTGGAGAACATGGACAGATGACGTTTTGTGTGAAAGAAGGGTCTAAAGTTTGAAGAAGGGTCCCGACCTGAAACGTCACCTATCCAAGTTCTCCGGAGATGCCTAATCTTTAACATTTCACTTCTAGCACTCAGGCCAAACCCACGGTAAACTCACGAGTCACTACGGTAAACTCACGGGCTACTACGTTCTTACGAGTTTAAAAGTCTAAAATTTTTACTTCAAGAGTAAATTTGACTCGTGGAAATCTTTCATCATGTTGAAAGATTTTCACGAGTTAACAAGTTTCCCGAGTACCTGCCGTTAGCGTTACGGGTCGCTAAGTTACGTCCACGAGTTCCGACATTCCCGCTACATTAATTCTACGTGATTACCACGAGTTTGATTTGCTTTAAACTCGGGATCACTCGTGGGTGGACTTGTACCATGAGACTGGGGTTTAACAAATTCAGCAAGTCTGCAATAACTCTTCACAATTTCTGCAGATGCACCATAGAAAACATTCTACCTGGATGCATTACAGCTTGGTATAGCAACAGCTCTGCCCAAGACCACAAGAAATTGCAAAGTTGTGAATGGAGTCCATACATTGGGTATAAACCAGAATCTGCAGTTCCTTCCTACATATTAGGAGAACAATACTGGGAATATGTATCTCACTGTTTCTTCTGGAGTAGGGACACAGGCAGTGGGACAAACTAACGGAGAAAAGTGTTATAAATACCTAGCGTCAGTAGGGAAAGGAACAAGCTACTAACCAAACTGAAGAATAATTGAAACTGAAATGTTAACTCTGCTCAAATCTTCACAGACGCTGGCAGAACACATTGAGTATTTTCAGCACTCTGTTCTTACTTTAGCTTTCAATGTCTGCAATTATTTGATGATGAAGCTACTCCTCTTCAATGTTGAAATTGGAAGCAGAGTTTCAATCTGGAGCCAGAAATAGGAGTGTCCGATGAGGGATCATATTTGATAAAGAAACCTCGGAAGTGGTGACAAGTAATGTAGGAGTTATTATGGGAGTAAGGTATTCTTCTAATTCAGAAAACAATTTTGGACAAATTCCAAACCAGGAATGCTAGAGGTAAGTAGAGCTGATCCCAGAAGGTCAGTGGATGGAGAGAAGTTCCACCCAGCAAACCAGTAGATCTAAAAATCTCTTCTTACAAGAGGCCACACTATTCTGAGTAAGATAGAAATTAAGGTACATTTGTATGTAGCATTTCATGGAAATTTAGACTTGATTAATACAAATTTCAGTACAGGTTAGTGAGTGTGGCTTATCATGTTTAAGAACTGTGACCAGCATGGGCAAACACCCTTGGCTAGAGGTGGGGTTTGCCCTATTTCGACCAACATAGACACAATGGACCAAATATCTGCCATGATGATTGTAATTTTTCTATGATGTTCAGCATGTTGCCAGGTAAATTAGGGTTATCTTTTGAGATAAAACAAAGCTAGTGCAAAAAAAACAAAAACTTTCAACAGCAGAAGAAATTCAAGAAAATTTAGGAACATCTGCTCTTGACTAAACTTCCAAACGCAATAGAGGTTTCCCATGAACAAGAGTTTTTCTCAGTTGTTCCATCTTTCCATTTGTTAACAAAGGTATCACATTTAAGAATGTATACATTTAAATCTACACCTGATCATTTTGAGACAGGCATTTTCATCATCTGGTTGCCAGATGGACAATTGTCACTGCATTAGAACCATCAGGAATGAAAGAAACATAACAAAGCTGTCCACTAATCTTTTCACTGGAATTGAAGAATAATGTCATACACTCTTATAAAGCCATTCACTCTAGTCACTTAAACACAAGAAATTGAGCAAATATTTGATTGGGATACCACAATTGGTTACAAGCAATTGGTACATTGTTAAAAGTTTACCATTACAAATTTGAAATAGCTTTCATGAGCCAAATACATGCCAATATTCTTTGTTTTAATCACAATTTTTTGCCAAACCTTTGAATCAAGCATCTCTGTTCCAAAAACAATCGGGTAATTAAAAAAGTAAACCTGCCAGCTGCTCGGGCTTGTCCATTACTCACTTAAGTAATTAACATTATTTAACCATATAACTAGTGGTAATATCATCAGAACTCTGCGCTAACAATCATAAGGTCAAAAAGTCATAAGGAATAGTAGAATTAGATCATTCAGCCCATCAAGTCTACTCCGCCATCCAATCATGGCTTCCCCATCCTTTTCATTTTTTTCTTGAGGTTTAAAGGCAATATTTAACTCAGTACTCTGGTTAGGATCCAATCAATGTTCTCTACTGAAGAATTTCTGATGAAGGTTCTGAAATATTAGCTCTCTTTTTCTTACCTCAGAGGCAGCCTGACCTGCTAAATATTTCCAGAGTGTTCAGTTTTTATCTGATTGATTTGCAGTAATTTTGCATACTGCAATTGCTATATTATTTTTTGATTTTCATTGCTCTCCTTACTAACAGATCAAACATAATTGCCATTTCATGGGATTAACATATATACCATTTGATTGTATTGAATGGGTACAATTTCCCCACAAATTTAGCATTGATGGATCACACAAAAGTCAACCTGTGTTCCAGTTGCATTTTGGGCAATGTCAGATGAATTCAATGATGAGAAAATTAAAAAAAAACAGATATCTTAACTCATAAGGTCATAAGTGATAGGAGTAGAATAAGGCCATCCAGCCCATCAAGTTTACTCTGCCATTCAGTCATGGCTGGTCTATTTCTCCCTCCTAACCTCATTCTCCTGCCTTCTCACCATAACCTCTGACACATGTACTAATCAAAAATCTATCTCTACATAAAAAATATCCACTGACTTGGACTCCACAGCTTTCTGTGACAAAACATTCCACAGATTCACCACCTTCAAACTTTAAAGAACGTCCTTTAATTCTGAGCTATGACCTCTAGTTCTAGACTCTCCCACCAGTGGAAACATCCTCTCCACATCCACTCTATCCAAGCCTTTCACTATTCTGTATGTTTCAATGAGGTACCCCCTCATTCTTCTAAACTCCAGCGAGTACAGGCCCAGTGCCGACAAATGCTCATCATAGGTTAACCTACTCATTTCTGGGATCACCCTCTGGACCCTCTCCAGAGCCAGTACATCCTACCTCAGATATAGTGCCCAAAATGGCTCACAATATTCCAAATGCGGCCTTACCGCTGGCCTTATAGAGCCTCAGCATTACATCCCTGTTTTAGTATATAAGCCCTCTTGCAATAAATGCCAGCATTGAGTTGTCATATGCTGTCATATGCTGAGAGAATAGAGCAGCTGGGCTTGTACACTCTGGAGTTTAGAAAGATGAGGGGGGATCTCAATACAATACAATACAAATTTATTACAATACAATACAATACAAATTTATTTGTCATTTGAGCCCCAGTGAGACTCAAACGAAATTTTGTTTCCACAGCCATACAAACAAAAACAATGTCCTACAGACATACACACAATTAAGTTCACACAAACATCCATCACAGTGGACCCACTGTGATGGAAGGCAAAAGTCTTTTCTCTCCCCTGCTCTCCATGTCTCTCCCGATGTCCAAGCCCCAGGCGGGCGATGATAAGTCCCATGGCCATTTTAGGCCGTGCCGGGCGATTTACGGCCCCGCTCCTGGTCTAGAAGTCTCGAAGTTGGAGCCCCCGGCGGGCGCTGTAATGTCCCACGGCCATGAAGCCGTGCCGGGCGATGTACGTCCCCGCTCCGGGTCGTTCCAAACCCCGCGACACGGGCTGGAGAAGTCGCGTTGCGGGAGCTCCGGGAAGCGGTCTCTCTCTCCCCCCGGACCCGCGAGCTCCCGATGTCCCAGTCCACCGGACCTGCGGCTGCGTTGCTGGAGCCTCCGAGCCCCAGGAGTCGAGTCGCAGCAGCGAGTCACCACCGCTCCCCACGCACCGAGGCCGGCCAGCCCCACGATGGTGAGTAGTCCGCAGCGCAGTCTCCCGAGCCCCCGGGTCGTTCAGGTTGGAGGCCGCTCCACGGTGCTAGGCCCCAACGACAACGGAGACCCGACAGGGAAAAGGTCGGGTCTCCCGGACAGGGAAGAGATTTTAAACGGTTTCCCCCTCCCCCCCCCCCGCCCCCCACATATACACATTTAAAAACCAGTATTTAAAAAACACCAAACACTACATTTAACTAGACAAAAAATAAAAAAAGACAGACAGGCTGTAGGAGCCGCTGCAATGAGTCGCGCCGCCACCAGGATGTTCTCATTGAAACATATAAGATTGTTAAGGGCTTGGACACACTAGAGGCAGGAAACATGTTCCCGATGTTGGGGAAGTCCAGAGCCAGGGGCCACAGTTTAAGAATAAGGAGTAAGTCATTTAGAACGGAGATGAGGAAACACTTTTTCTCACAGAGAGTGGTGAGTCTGTGGAATTCTCTGCCTCAGAGGGTGGTGGAGGCAGGTTCTCTGGATGCTTTCAAGAGCTAGATAGGGCTCTTAAAAATAGTGGTCAGGGGATATGCGGAGAAGACAGAAACGGGATACTGATTGGGGATGATCAGCCATGATCACATTGAATGGCGGTGCTGGCCAAATGGCCTGCTCCTGCACCTATTGTCTATTGTCTATTGTCTATAAAATAACCTTTTATCCCTTCAATGGGATTTCCAGATCAGATTATCTGCTCAACTTTAATCTACAATTTGGTAATTACTTCATGATAACCCTGACCCATGCCTGATTGTAAATAGTACTAGGGACATGTTATTCCAATATGAGAAATTTCAGATCTGGCGTGGTATGTGTAGCAGACTTCAGAGTAACAGAAAACTCTAGACCCGAACCTTCCAAGGATGCCTTCCCTGAGGGCTCCCCCTCTGCTCCTTGTGTGAATTTGTAGCCCATGGGTAGTAGTTATTTGTCATGACTGGACAGAAAATCATGGTATTATATGATCAAAATGATGGTAGAAGGAATAGTAGATGAATCATCATTTATTTGTCATCAGTCCATTGGTACGTCTCCCAAATTACTGTCTCCTTCATGATCAAGACTTCATAAACTAGAACAGTTAGTGACATTAGATTATTCTAAAAATATGATGATGGCAACTGAGCTCAGCCCTGTCCATGCTCAGCCACCTCGATTTCTAACTGGTATCATTGCAGAGTTAAGGTTATATGTCCCAGTCAACATTACACGGTTTCATTCATTCATTCATTCATTCATTCATTCATTCATTCATTCATCCATTCATTCATTCCAGGAGTTTAGGTAACTGAGGTACTACTGTTGTGCCGTACGATGGCAGCCTCGCCAACAATCTGGCTCGTCCTTTTCCTCTTTTGTTGTTTTTAGACTGCTGTTAAATGTTTGTTTTAGTGTATCTTTAGTTTTGTATTATATGGGGGGGGTGAGGAAAACTTTTTTAAATCTCTTTCCTCGACGGAGATGCGACTTTCTCTGTATCGTTTATATTGTTTATATAATAAAGGTACAGTTTAAAGGTCAAGAGGGAGCAGCTGTTGTGAGTCAGATACCTGCTGATTTCTCCCAGCAGTTTCTATTGTATTGTACTTGTATCGGATCCAGGGTAAGGCGGGAGAATGACAGCCAGAGCAATGTACTGTTCTGGATGTCAGATGTGGGAGGTCATGGTGTCGGATGGCCCTCCAGACGTCCACATCTGCACCAGGTGCATCGAGATGGGGCTCCTAAGGGACTGTATTAGGATCCTGGAGCAGCAGCTCGATGACCTCTGTCTGGTCAGGGAGAGTGAGGAGGTCATAGAGAGGAGTTATAGGGAGGTGGTCACTCCATAACCACGGGAGAGAGACATGTGGGTCACGCTAAGGAAGGGCAAGGGGCAGAGGCAGGGACGAGTGAGTACTCCAATGTCGGTACACCTTGCAAATAAGTACTCCTGTTTGATTACGGATGGGGGTGACAGCCTGCCCGGGGGTAGCAACAGCGGACGGGCCTCCAGCACAGAGACTGGTCCTGTTGCTCCGAAAGGTAGGGTCAAAAAGAAGAGGGCAATAGTAATTGGGGACTCTATTGTTAGGGGGTCGGATAGGCGATTCTGTGGACGCAGTCGGGAGACCAGGATGGTGGTCTGCCTCCCTGGTGCCAAGGTCTCGGACGTGTCTCAACGCGTCCAAGATATCCTGAAATCAGAGGGAGAGGAGCCTGAAGTCGTGGTACATATAGGTACCAATGACATAGGTAAAAAAAGGGAAGAGGTCCTGAAGGGAGGATTTAGGGAGTTGGGAGGAGAGTTAAGGAAAAGAACAAAAAAGGTAACAATCTCAGGATTACTGCCTGTGCCACGCGACAGTGAGAGTAGGAATGGAGCGAGGTGGAGGATAAATGCGTGGCTGAAAGACTGGTGCAGAGGGCAGGGATTCAAGTTTCTGGATCATTGGGACTTCTTTTGGGGAAGGTGGGACCTGTACAGAAAGGATGGGTTGCACTTGAACCCGAGGGGGACCAATATCCCGGCGGGGAAATTTGCAAAGGCTATTGGGGAGACTTTAAACTAGAATGGTTGGGGCGAGGGACTCAAATAGAGAAAGCTGGTAGACAGAATGGGAGGCAGGAAGCAGAAAAGGGAAGCACTCGGACACAAGAGGAGAAAGAAGAAAAAGGAAATAAACAGAGAATAAGAGGCTGGGGGTTTCTTAAATGTGCATATTTTAATGCTAGAAGCATTGTAAGAAAGGTGGATGAGCTTAGAGTCTGGATAGACACCTGGAAGTATGATGTTGTGGCGATCACTGAAACATGGTTGCAGGAGGGGTGTGATTGGAAACTAAATATTCCAGGATTTCGTAGCTTCAGGTGTGATAGAATTGGAGGGGCAAGAGGTGGAGGTGTTGCATTGTTAGTCAGGGAAGATATTACAGCAGTGCTTTGGCAGGATAGATTGGAGGGCTCATCTAGGGAGGCTATTTGGGTGGAACTGAGAAGTGGGAAAGGTGTAGCAACACTTATAGGGGTGTATTATAGACCGCCAAATGGGGATCGAGAATTGGAAGAGCAAATATGTAAGGAGATAGCAGATATTAGTAGTAAGCACAAGGTAGTAATTGTGGGAGATTTCAACTTTCCACACATAGACTGGGAAACACATTCTGTAAATGGGCTGGATGGTTTGGAGTTTGTAAAATGTGTGCAGGATAGTTTTTTGCAGCAATACATAGAGGTACCTACTAGAGGAGGGGCAGTGCTGGATCTCCTGTTAGGAAATGAGACGGGACAGGTGGCAGAGGTATGCGTTGGGGAGCACTTCGGGTCCAGTGACCACAATACCATTAGTTTCAATATAATTATGGAGAGGGTCAGAACTGGACCTAGGGTTGAGATTTTTAATTGGAGAAAGGCTAACTTTGATGAGATGCGAAATGATTTAAAAGGAGTGAACTGGGACATTTTGTATTATGGGAAGGATGTAGAAGAGAAATGGAGGACATTTAAAGGGGACATTTTAAGAGTACAGAATCTTTATGTTCCTGTTCGGTTGAAAGGAAACAGTAAAAATTGGAAAGAGCCCTGGTTTTCAAGGGAAATTGGACATCTTGTTCGGAAAAAGAGGGAGATCTACAATAATTATAGGCAGCATGAAGTAAATGAGGTGCTTGAGGAGTATAAGGAATGTAAAAAGAATCTTAAGAAAGAAATTAGAAAAGCTAAAAGAAGACATGAGGTTGCTTTGGCAAGTAAGGTGAAAGTAAATCCAAAGGGTTTCTACAGCTATATTAATAGCAAAAGGATAACGAGGGATAAAATTGGTCCATTGGAGAGACAGAGTGGACAGCTATCTGCAGAGCCAAAAGAGATGGGGGAGATATTGAACAATTTCTTTTCTTCGGTATTCACCAAGGAGAAGGATGTTAAATTATGAGAGGTAAGGGAAACTAGTAGAGTAGCTATGGATACTATGAGTTTCAAAGTAAAAGAAGTACTGACACTTTTGAAAAATATAAAAGTGGATAAGTCTCCAGGTCCTGACAGGATATTCCCTAGGACATTGAGGGAAGTTAGTGTAGAAATAGCCGGGGCAATGACAGAAATATTTCAAATGTCATTAGAAACGGGAATAGTCCCCGAGGATTGGTGTACTGCGCATGTTGTTCCATTGTTTAAAAAGGGTTCTAAGAGTAAACCTAGCAATTATAGACCTGTTAGTTTGACTTCAGTGGTGGGCAAATTAATGGAAAAGATACTTAGAGATAATATATATAAGCATCTGGATAAACAGGGTCTGATTAGGAACAGTCAACATGGATTTGTGCCTGGAAGGTCATGTTTGACTAATCTTCTTGAATTTTTTGAAGAGGTTACTAGGGAAATTGACGAGGGTAAAGCAGTGGATGTTGTCTATATGGACTTTAGTAAGGCCTTTGACAAGGTTCCTCATGGAAGGTTGATTAAGAAGGTTCAACTCTTGGGTATAAATGCAGGAGTAGCAAGATGGATTCAACAGTGGCTGAATGGGAGACGCCAGAGGGTAATGGTGGATGGCTGTTTGTCGGGTTCGAGGCAGGTGACTAGTGATCTGTGTTGGGTCCTTTGTTGTTTGTCATGTACATCAATGATCTGGATGAAGGTGTGGTAAATTGGATTAGTAAGTATGCAGATGATACCAAGATAGGGGGTGTTGTGGATAATGAAGAGGATTTCCAAAGTCTACAGAGTGATTTAGGCCATTTAGAAGAATGGGCTGAAAGATGGCAGATGGAGTTTAATACTGATAAATGTGAGGTGCTACACCTTGGCAGGACAAATCAAAATAGGACGTACATGGTAAATGGTAGGGAATTGAAGAATGCAGTTGAACAGAGGGATCTGGGAATAACCGTGCATAGTTCCTTGAAGGTGGAATCTCATATAGATAGGGTGGTAAAGAAAGCTTTTGGTATGCTAGCCTTTATAAATCAGAGCATTGAGTATAGAAGCTGGGATGTAATGTTAAAATTGTACAAGGCATTGGTGAGACCAAATCTGGAGTGTGGTGTACAATTTTGGTCGCCCAATTATAGGAAGGATGTCAACAAAATAGAGAGAGTACAGAGGAGATTTACTAGAATGTTGCCGGGGTTTCAACAATTAAGTTACAGAGAAAGGTTGAATAAGCTAGGTCTTTAGACTCTGGAGCGCAGAAGGTTAAGGGGGGACTTGATAGAGGTCTTTAAAATGATGAGAGGGATAGACAGAGTTGATGTGGACAAGCTTTTCCCTTTGAGAATAGGGAAAATTCAAACAAGAGGACATGACTTCAGAATTAAGGGACAGAAGTTTAGGGGTAACATGAGGGGGAACTTCTTTACTCAGAGAGTGGTAGCGGTGTAGAATGAGCTTCCAGTGGAAGTGGTGGAGGCAGGTTCGTTGGTATCATTTAAAAATAAAGTGGATAGGCATATGGATGAGAAGGGAATGGAGGGTTATGGTATGAGTGCAGGCAGGTGGGACTAAGGGAAAATAATTGTTCGGCACGGACTTGTAGGGCCGAGATGGCCTGTTTCCGTGCTGTAATTGTTATATGGTTATATGATTATATGGTTTCTCCATCTGCACTGCGGCCTAACATCGTGGAGCTGGTGGTCCTTTTGCTGGGCATTGACTTCGGGAGCTCCAACTGCGGGAGTCTGCAGACTTAACATTGTGGAGCTTGTGATCCCTTTGTCGGGGATCGACTTCAGGAGCTCCAACCGCAGGAGCATCGACCATCCTGATCGTGGGCGCTTCGATCGCCCCGACGCAGGAGCTTTGATCTCTGGCTGCGGTAGCTTCGATCGCCCCGACTGTGGATGGTTCGACTGCCCCGATCGCGGGAGAAAAGGTGGGAAGAAGATAATACGTTATTGCCTTCCATCACAGTGCGCTGTGGTGGATGTCTATGTTAATTTTTATGTAGTTGTGTGTCTTGTTGCTCTTTTGGCATGTCTGTATGGCAAAACAAATTCCATGTATGTTTTTACATACTTGGCTAATAAATTAATTACAATTACAATAATTATTGAACAGATTTTTAAAATAAAATGAAAGATAACAAAGGAGTAATGGAGTGTGTATCTACTTATTTATGTTCACCCCATGAGCATATAAATATCTTAACTTGAACACAATTACATGGTAACAATGTCATCTTTATGTCACCGACACTGTTGCATAGTTTCTTCAACCATTTCGCCGTCTGTTACATTGTTTACATGTAGATTAGTACACATGTGAAATCAAAGAAAACATTTGCATTGCACAAGAACAAAAAAGTTAGTGGTGGATCCATTTAAAAAAACTTTTTGCTTTTACAAATTGCTCCCATGTTGTATAAAGGTTCTCACTAAAAACATGGGCATTGTTTTGAGTATTGGAAGACGTTCATGCACACTCTGGACAAACAACACAAACGTCAATAAAGCTTCCACAGAGAATTTCCTAATAAGAATTTGTGAAAAACTGCCTCTAATCAATGTAATTGTTTCTAATTAGGCACCAGAGGCATATCCATTTATGAGTCTGTTGGCAGAAAAACAAGCCTCCACCTTCTAATTAATGACATGTTCTTTCAAAGTTCATTTGTAAGAGGAAAGTTTTTTAACCTAATTAAAATCAATCCACTTAAGATTATAAGGTGATAGATTTGTGAAGAAACGTCAACAGCAAGCAGTTCTCCATGTAACATAACTATGAGGATAAATGCACTTTGATTCCAATTCTCATCTTGTCACTATTCACAGGGAAGGGCACACAAATCGAAAATCTCAAGTAAATTACAGGCTTTGATTCGACTTGTGGTACAGTCAAAGAAAACTGGTCTGCCGAAAAGCTTTATATCAACAGTATTTCATAATCAAGTCTCCAAAACCTGCACATCAACACATCAAAAGCACGGGTGGCATTTGATGAATAACTGCACATTAACCTGATTTTCATTCATCTCTGCCTCAAAGGCAAATCTGCTAACCTTGTAGTCATTGACTCATTTAAACGGTGAGAACTTGTAATTTCTAGTTGGTATGAGTCAGGAGAGCAAAATTTGTCTGTTTCCATGGTAAACAGAACTGAGCATGTAGTAAGGTTTGGTCATCCTTGCTAGGTTCCATTTTGGGTGGGTTTTCAGCTTGAGGTAGATGTAGTCATAAGTATGTGATGCTTTCTGAACAGAATCATTGCTACTGGTGTGAATGAACTAAATCATTGGTTACAGATTATGGTTCTCTGAGCCAAAGTACATCAGGGGGCATTTTCAGAGATGATCATTTGCCCAGACTGCTTTGTACTAAGATAGCCTCAATGTGGCGGGTGAGCTGTAGGCTGAACTTGGACAGGTCTGACAGCAATAGCCATGGGCAGAAAAAAACAAGCTGAAAAATAGAAAAGGAAAATTCAGAGGCCTAGTCACATCTGGATTTTATCATCTCTTTTTTTTTCTGGGTAGTATTACACTAAACAATTATCTGCAGATCAGGAGACAGTGGGGACTTTAAAGCACCGAATTACAGAGAAAATTCAAGGAGATGAAAAGCAGTACATGCATCCCATCATTCTAATGAAATCAGCCTGACAGTCATACCATGGCACTCAAGCATTGTCCTAACTATTACCGAAACAACATGCAGCAAAGGGAGCTTCTTTTTATCTCATAAAACTAAAATAAAACAATGAATGGGAAACAGCTGCAGAAAAATGTAAACAATCTTCAATGATCAGTGCAGTGGGCTTCACCTTCTGAGGCTGTATCTAACCCCCCTTCGACCCACCCCCATAAACTGCCATACCATGCTATTCCATTCACTCTTCTGTGTCCAATAAAAGCAATGACTCTGGTCAATATTTACAGCGCTCTCAGCCTGTGGATCCAGCAGTCAGCCGAACAAGTCAGTAACTGATTAAAATCAATTTGATTCGCTGCACCGTTCCCCAGACAGAAAGGGAGCGTGATGGGTTTCGAGGCAGTAACCTGTGGGTGTATCATTATTCTCTGGCTATGCCACAGTGCAGCAATCATCCCTAACTGCGACTGTCTCCAGAGGAGGTTCCCTTGGCCTGGTCTATGCTCAGTACACTTGGCTTTTCTCTCATTAAATCGTGGCAGGTCAAAGAAAAGCCGCCTGTTGTGAACCTGGAGCAGGAAGGAATGAATTGATAATGAGCCATGATACACTGTGTTGCTATTCATACAGTGCTTTATATATTCTTCATCTACCCAAGAGAAACTAAATCCTTTCTCTGCAGCCGAGTCTTCTGAGTGAAGTGCAACAGAAGACCAAACATTAGCAAAATTAATTTCAGTCTAATGTTACATATTCAAAGTTTTTGTTTCATTTGGTCTTATGAGCATCAAATAAAATTAATTAGCTTAAATCCTTATGAACTAAACTGATCACAGACATGCAGTTAATGAATGCAGTAACACTCCAAATATACACATTATTAAGACAAAGCCAGCATTTTTTTAGGATTCTTTGAAATTATGGGCATAAACACCCCTGAAAAGTAAACTTTGGGATAGAGTTACATAATTATATGTACAAAGATGGGGAAAAAGCCTGAAAGAATAGGCTAGAGGGAGAGAAATGGTTTTGAAAGATGACTTCAGACTAAGTGTACATCCGCAACTATAATTAAAATTCTAAATAAATATAAATGTTTTATTAGGTTGGAATGATCTGTGGCTTAATGCACATGTGTGTTAGTTTGTGGCAATAAAATGGAATCAATCAGTTCTCTGGACAGGATGTGCTATATTGCTTTCATTTTGCTATATTTTTAATCTTATTTCAAAACTAACAATTACAAATGTGTACTTCTATGAATTTTGATGTACATACGTTTTGTTTTACTTTTTTTGCGAGGGCATTATAAACAGCTGTGGCATTAACTGTCTACCTTTTGGAAGAAGTAACGCAAAAATGATTTCCACAGTTCACAAAGAAGAGTGTAGAATTGCCAGTCTAGAAATAGCAACTAATATAGCTTGTGCTTGCCCTATATCAACAGTCCTTGTTGAACAAAGTGGATATTGCCTACAACTTCAGAAATAAACACCTCACCAATCAATCACCAAATGTAAAAACAGCCGATCAACAGTTAAAGAAAGGTAATTTCACAACTTTGAAAAGATTGCTAACAGTAGTAACTGACCTTGGTAGATTTTTCCCTCTGAGTCAACTTTGAGTTTAAATACCGCTTCAGATACTTAATCCAACACTTAAGATGACATTTTGGTCAAGTACTGTAGACCTGCTGCACTCTCAGTAATGCTGCTTTTCAGAGCAGAACTGAATCCAAAGTCTTCCCTCTCAGGTGGACATAATAGATTCCTTTCTATGAACAAAAGTAGGAGAGATTTCCCCAATATTTACCCCAATGGTTATCTCTCAAACTTCATCACTAAAATAGGTGCCTTGCTACAAGCAAATTCACTGTTCTGACTCCTTCAGTTATAACAAGTCTTGGATGGCCGACTGCATTTAGGAGCTGCAGTAAGTTACTTTGCCTATTTACCATTCCATAAGATTATGGTTGCTTGATGATGTAACTACACGTGTCTTATCTTTTTTTTCCATATCGCTTAATGCCAGCAGTTAAGAAAATCAGCCAATGATCTGGCATCAACTGTCATTTATGGAAAAGAGATCCAAATTTCCATCAGTTCCTGCGTGCAGAAGTGTTTCTCCACCTCACTCTTAAAAGACTTGGATTTTAATTTTATACCATGTCCACTTGTATTAGATCAGTTGAAATTGTTACCCTGCATCTACATTATCAATTCTGCTTGAAGGATTATAAATCCCACAAAATACTCCACCAGGTTTTGTAATCTCACCTCATAATTGAGCTTTTGAATCTAGACATCATTTTAGCTGCACTACAGTGCTCTTCTCCAAGAACAATATGTATCTTCTAAGGTATGTTGCCTAGAACTACTCACAGGACCTCTAATTTGTCTAACCAGGAGTTTGTATAGCTGTATCATAACTTCAGCACTATTCTCCCTCCACTGCCAATCTCCCAACTTTATTTTATTATTCTAGTAGATAGTGCAGCAATTCAGTAGCCTTTAGGATTATATTCTTTATCCGATAATGACACTTCAAGTCAAGTCAAGTCAAGTCAAGTCAAGTTTATTTGTCACATACACATACGAGATGTGCAGTGAAATGAAAGTGGCAATGCTCGTGGACTTTTGTGCAAAAGACAAACAACCAAACAACCAAACAAACTATAAACACAATCATAACACACATATTCTTTTACATAATAAATAATGGAAGGAAAAACGTTCAGTAGAGTTAGTCCCTGGTGAGATAGGCGTTTACAGTCCGAATGGCCTCTGGGAAGAAACTCCTTCTCAACCTCTCCGTTCTCACTGCATGGCAACGGAGGCGTTTGCCTGACCGTAGCAGCTGAAACAGTCCGTTGCAGGGGTGGAAGGGGTCTCTCATGATATTGTTGGCTCTGGAGTTGCACATCCTGATGTATAGTTCCTGCAGGGGGGCAAGTGAAGTTCCCATAGTGCGTTCGGCCGAACGCACTACTCTCTGCAGAGCCTTCTTGTCCTTGGCAGAGCAATTCCCAAACCAGATGGTAATGTTCCCAGACAAGATGCTTTCCACCGCCGCTGCGTAGAAGCACTGGAGGATCCTCGGAGACACTCTGAATTTCCTCAATTGCCTGAGGTGGTAAAGGCGCTGCCTTGCCTTACTCACGAGTGCTGAGGCGTGTGATGCCCATGTCATATCCTCGGAGATGTGGACTCCCAGATATTTAAAACAGTTCACCCTATCCACAGGATCCCCATTTATCCTCAATGAAGTGTACGTCCTCGGATGATGTGCCCTCCTAAAGTCCATGATCAGCTCCTTCGTTTTTTTGATGTTCAATAGTCAATGGTCAATGTACATTAATAATCATAGCATCTAATTTCATTCCATTTAGAAAGCATTATATTCCTTCCTTTTTAGACCTCACATTTGTCTAAAATGAAATCAACTATCCACAGTTTTACCTATTTGTTTATTCTATTAATATCTTCATATACGTTACTTGCACTATCGCCTATCTCCAATGGGGAATTAAACTAGTTGAGCGAGTGTTAAATATTAAGATTAAACTTTGTTAAAAAGCTACTTTACACAAAATATTTGCTTGTAATCTATTTCAAAATTAATTACAGTCGCTAAAATAAAGTAAAATCTAAAATTGTAACTCTGTAAAACGTAGAAATATATATCAAAATGTACAGAAGGTGTGCATAGCCTAACTTAACATTAGATCGTGCATTGTGTGCATTTAGATTCATTTTTGTACTTCACTGGAGAGTCAGTTTTATACTTATGTACGATTAACACAAACCATGGACTTGGGTAATCTTGATAGCGACTGGTACCAAAGAGTGGGTATAAAGTATATGGAGTAGAACCTGCTAGATATACGTAGTGTGTGGCTCAAGTCAAATTAGGCTGTCAATGCCAAGGCAAGTCAAGTCAAGTTGAGTTTATTGTCATATGCATAAGTACGATGAGATACAGATGTGTTGAAAAGGCGCATAGACTCAGACAACACACAAAAACAAATGATACATACATTTTAAACATAAATTGTGCTAGACAGTAAAATGAAAAAATAGACTGCAACAAAACAAAACATTAGTGCAAAATACATCAATAAAATAAAACATTATTTAGATTTCCTGCCATGCGACACATATGTCTATTAAACGTGCGTAAAAGGCATAGTGTCCTTGTGTAATTTTTGTTCCTGCCACGTGGTTATGTGGACTATTTAACACTTCTTTTTAATGGATTACTGCAAATTAAAATACAACACCTTTTCCATGAGGATATAAATCCCTGCACCAGAAATAACACCTGGTGGAATTATGATCAGGAATATCAATCTGCTATTTAACTATGGCAGCAAGTGAAGTTAACATACTTCAAATGCGTATGCCTTTGTAGCAGGAATCATTGAATAGCACAGAGAAATTAGAACCTTGGCTTTTTATTTCCCCTTCTTAGCCCAGAGGCCTATTGTAGCAACTTTATTATTGCTGCAGCTGAGATCACCTCCATAAGCATTGGCCAAAAGGAAAGAAATACCTTTATATATTGTAAGCAGGCTTTGGAACTGGTAGAAAGGTCTCAGACTGGAAATCAGATTTGATGGGTTTTTTTAATGATAATCTGCTGTTAAAATCTGTTTTCAATAGCCAGTATAAGAAGCTCACACATTATTCAAATTGTGCCATAGGACATTTGCATCCTGGTGTAATTACAGTACCAGCTGCAACATAAATACATAATGGGTGATTATTGTATCAGCATGATTGAAGTATTATTGATCCCTCAGTTTGCAAATAATTTGGGATATAATTTTGGACATGGTCCAAAATAGACAGAAGTAAATGGCAATTTCTAACTAATTTTCACCCAGTTTGTTTTTTCTGGTGGAGCGATGGCATTAAAACCCGGATTGAATGTGGCACATTGTGTCAATTTGCTGGTGACTTTTAATTTTTCACCAATCAAGCCATATTTAGTTTCCCTATAAACATTTTGCCAAAAGTAAACATGATGCCATATATGTCATTGATAGATTGTGGATTGGTGCTATGTTTTTCTACCTGAAAAGCTCTGCTAAATGAGTTGCCAGCAGAAGGGAAAGGGCAATTCACCTTAGGTAAGAAAGGATACATAGTTTATGAGTCTAAGGGGATCTAGTCTTTCACATCTCTGTATGGGGAGCATGGGCTATGCCTAGAAACAGATCATCAACTCACCTCCAGCTGGGAAACTTATCTTGATGAGGACGATATGAAGAGTGAATTTCCCTATCCATTTTTTGGGGTGTTAAATACGATGAGATGCACTTAGGCTCACCGGAAACCATGATCCCTCGTGGCTCTTCTATCCCTCAAACTGTACCAGTTGCCAAATTGTTTTCCATTCATTGCATATGTAAGTATATTTCCCAAGTACTTCATTAGTCAAGAAACAGTTTGATCTGAGATCACAAAAGACATTCTATAAAAGACATTATATTTATTTCCTTTGCTCCATAGATGCTGTCTCACCCGCTGAGTTTCTCCAGCATTTTTGTCTACCTATAAAACAAGTTCTCTTCACTGCCTTTGGAGCCATATGGTCAGTAGGCCATCTGGTCAATAGCTTTGCCAGGATTCAATGAGAGCTAGAGGCAAAAGAAGAGCTTTGTGGAATTTGTTGGAGAAGGTAATTCTCTGGCACTTAAACTTTGTCAGATCAACCTTGCATATTGACCTGGTAATGCTTTATGCTCACAACATCTGGTTCGATATCATGAGCTTTGTGACTGTTGAACAATCAATAAATATCAAAAACCTAACCTTTAATGTTGAACAGTATGAAAACAGTCAATCTTCCAATTAATTGTAACCAAAGATTCTTTAAAAAATCCTTTCAGTACAGCATTTCCTTTGATGTGTCTTTTCTGTGCTTTAGATTAATGTCAAACTGATTAATCAAAGATTGTTCAACATGCCACTTAAACTACAGTTTACAGAAATCCTGATCCAAGGATAAGCCTAATTGAAGAAGCAAATTTATAAAGGATGTAAGATTATTGATAAAGCAGATTGAGGTGGTGGACCTAAAGAACTCTAGGATCAGAAGTAATATATGATTGTTAAAAAAAAAAAACATTTGCATATACTATAAGAAAACGATAATGCATTTCCCTTCTTCTATCCCCCAGTGTATACATGCACATATGCACATTGTAACTGCTCCTTCACAAGTTGTGTGTGTATGTTCTGCCCCTATTTCTTTGCCAACATTGTTTTAGAACCACAAGTTCTAGATGACAAGATGTCAGTTTGATCACTCTTTGATCCTTCCTTTTTATTTGTGAGACGGCATCACTCTCTGATGATTTAACTGAATTTACAAACTTCAATCCATATCTTCACTATACCGAATGTTTAAGAACCAGGGATAAAAAAAGGCATTTAGTGAGCTGCCAAGTTGCACCAAACTTTCAACATCATTAAATCTTGATCTAGGTGGGCCCAGATTGCGAAGACATTTTCTGCTTGAATAGGGTTATGCTTGGATCAAGAGTTCTTTAAACTGCAGATTAAAGTCGCTGTTTGGCAGATCTTTTTACCATAGCCCATGTAATTATTTAGTTAAAATTTTAATCTAAGAAAAGAAAGATACATCAAAGCACAAAACTTGACAAAAGTATTTTCACTAAATGATGGCGATCCGGGTATAATCTATTGTTAGAGTAACTACTTATGTGATGCTGAACATTTTGAAGTGTATCAACATCTAGAGCCAATCATAGAAATGTTACCACAAGGTGAGAGACTGTTCTAAAGAGCTAAATGTGTAGGTGAGTGGTTAGAAGCTGGAAAGAATGTAAAAAGGAATGAAAAATAAGATTTTGTACAATTTATGTACCTGTAAATTGGTGGTTAATAGTTGGCATGGACTTGGTGGACTAAAGGTCCTGTTTCTGGGCCGTCTCTGTCTCAAGTTCCATTGCGGGATCTTAACCGTACCGTCACAGCTCTTCAAGTGCAGGCCTTTTTTTTACAAATGTGACAACCATTTCAACCTCTGCCACCATTTCAAGCAGCGTGTTCCAGACTCCCACCACCTTCTAAGTGTAAAAATATTTTCCTGATTTCCTCTCTAATCATTCTACATATTACTTTAGATCCATGGCATCCAGTTTTTAATTCTTGAATCAGAATTTCTGTACAAAGGCAATGAAAGAGGAAGTAGCTTTCTTAGGCAGGAATTGTTTTGGATTCAGTACAAAGTTGTCTACAATTGCCAAGAGTAGCAGTAGTACCAAACATTTGATATTTACTGACGGTTCCAACCATCACTCAGTAAGTTTTTAAACTAAGATTCCAAATTTAAAACTTTAGTATTGAAATGCTAACATTCGGATGCACTGGTAGAGTTGTGTAGAAAGTGATAGGGGATTTGGCAGTATATGAATCTTGGGGGTTTCTGGAGCACATCTCTCAGTGGCTTTTTAACCTAGCCTCTGCGGGAATATATATTTCCGGGTTTCCCTACCGATTAGGTTGAGCTGACATGACGATGATCCACACAAGTCCGAATCAACGTCACAGTTTAAATAGACTTGGCAACCGTAACATTTGGTGAATTGTAGAGTTGCAAGGAGGAAGGAAGCAACTTCAAGCTTGGAGACGGAGCCTCACTTTAGACTGCCAGGTGACCTGCATGTTACGCAGTTGGTGATGCTCGAGGGAGGCAAACCACAAAGTCAAGCATTCTGCTGCTGTCACTGCAGGTAAAGTTTTTACAATGACCTGCTCTTGTAAACAAGATATAATCCACCTAATCTTCATTTGGATGACAAGGATTCTGGCAGTACTCAGACTGCAGAATGAGACACAGAAGGTGAGGGGGGGGGGGGGGGGGGGGGGGGGGGGGGGGTTCTAGGATAACACCACCTTCAAGAGGCTGTAAGTACCTCCCTGAAGAGTTGCTGAGTCTCCTGGGCCACAGATGTTCAGATGTTTACAGGAATCATGCGGCGCGTTGCCTAAAAGTTGAATCATAGATTTATAGAGTCAAAGAATCCTGCAGTATTAGAACAGGCCATTCGGCCCAACTCATCCAACTTCACCACTGGGCACTTAGTTTTAATTTTAGTTTTAGTTTTCTTCAGTATTAATTCTATCTCCCTGTCCTTGCTCCATGGCTGTCTACAGTTTTAATGTTTTATGTTTTATTCTTAATGGTTTACTTTATGTCGTGTTGTTACTTGCGAGCGGAGCACCAAGGCAAACTTGGCCAATAAACTTATTCATTCACTCATACGCCTCGACAATTCAGATGCTCTTCTGGACCAATCAATGCAGTATTTCTAAAGCTCACACTGCACAGCAAAGAAGTTTTATTGCATTTGAGCTCACAAATTGGAAATAATTTGCAGGTAGATTGATGACCATGGGGAAAGGGTCTCAGGCACCTAGATGCAGCTGACTTTTGCTGTAGCTTGGGTTATGCAATTGCTGTCACCATAGTCAGTGCTGGCAAATAGTAATTTCCAGAGAAAATCTACACCTTTAATATTAACTCAGAAACAGGAAGATATCAGGCAGAGTTTAGAGTCACCACACACCTCTGTCACCACACGCACCCGAACATATCAGTAGCATATCACTTTTGAATTCCTGGAGTTCCCTTTGTTTACAGTAACCTCTTGTGGCCTGGATGCTGCAATCAGTGGCCCATTGACCAGCTTGCTGTTTGGGACCACTTGTTGCAAGGGAGTCAGATGGACCAGTTCATCACTGGAGTGTCAGTACTCTTCCCCCTGTCTCCATGGCAGCCTGTTCTGTGGCTGCCATGGTAAAGAGTTCTTTAAGCACTACTGGCTTACTCTTCAGCAGCCAGTGTGTCAACTTGCAAGCTATCCACGGAGGCACCGACATAAACTGCAGGGTCCCATTTTATGAATAAAACTTTTCGCATATTTTTATTCTATTTTGAGATTTTCTTTGAAGGGGTCTGAGTGAGCATGAGTGCTTTAGGCACAGAATAGCATGAAAGAGGTCCTCAAATTTATCAGCATTCTAATAAGAAAAATCACACTTGGTAAACTCCAAAACGTAGAAACTAATGTTGACATTTTGAAGATTTCCTTTCAAAGTTTAAAAAGGACATTCTTTTATCTTTAAAGTGAACATTCAAGAAAAAAGGTCCGGCATTACAGCACTCATTGATGGAAATGCCTTAATTCTTCCACCTCCAATGATAGAGTGAGAGAGCTTCAAATTCATAGAGCTTACGAATGGGCCCTTCGGCCCACCACACCTAAGCCAAACCTTTTGGCCGCTTACACTAATCCCATTTGCTTGTGCTAACACCATATCCTTCCATGCCTTACATTGCTTGTCCTACCTAAATGTTTCTTAAATGTAACTGTATCTGATTCCACCTCTGGCAGCACATTTCAGATTTCAATCATTCACTATGTAAAAAAAGCTGCCCCTCAGGTCGCCTTTGGAACACCTCCCACTAACATTAAATATATGCCCTCTAGTTTCTGATATCTGTATGAAGGGGAAAATATTTTGATTATCTATCCTATCTATCACTCTCATAATTTATATACTTCTACTGGTCACCCTTGTTCAGTCTAGGGAAAGCAAGCTTGGGTTATTCATAGACTGGATTAAAGTACTCTAATCCAACCAACATCCTGTGAATCTCCTCTGCATTCTCACCAGCACAATCACATTCTATAGTTTAGCAACCAAACCTGCATACAATATTTCAAGTTTGACCTAAGCTATATTTTGTTAAATTGCAACATAAAGTCCCAACTCATATATTCTATTCCCAGCTCTATGCTGTGTTCTTACCTTGATCACATTGGTGGCCAACAGTAAAAACAGGAACTTCTTAGATTTAAAATTAAACTTAAAATCCACGCAAACATCCCTCCATTGAAACAGTTGCCATGCTGAGGATGGTCGTGTGTTTCCCCTGCTGTGATGGCTCATACGCAGCCATTTGCACTAAGATTATATGATTAGGTAGGAAAGAACTGCAGATGCTGGTTTAAATCGAAGGTAGACACAAAATGCGGACCAGGCAGCATTTCTGGAGAGATGGACTGGGTGACGTTACGGGTCGAGACCCTTCTTCAGATTAAATGATTTCCTGACATGTTGTCATTTCTATCACTTCGATCTCTTTCCCACATCTTTACAAATCAATGCACGGTATCAAAGTTGATGCCATCATTTTCCATTAATACAGAATGAATAATTACTCTTCAATGACGCATTGCCTGCCCACAGCTAGCATTTTCTGTGCAAAACTATAGTCTGAACTTGTTACCATTCTTTGCTTCAATGTTGGTCCAAAAAACCTACAGCAATTTTCAAGCTCTTGCATTGGGGAATCGTTCAACGGAAACTATTGTAATATTGTAATAACAGCCGACTTACTCACCTCTGTGGGAGGGTCAGCTGTGCAGAGAAGAGTAATTATGAGATTATTTAATGTTTTGAATTATTTATTTATTTGGGTGCTTTTGGTTATGAAAAATCTTTTGGTAAATAATCTAGAAATACTTTTTATTGTTCCATTGGTTATTAAGTGGTTCAGAATGTGCTGAAGTTTATTCTCAGTTGTTTTGTGAGCAGGGCTTTCTCCGGCCAATCCAATAATGGCAATACTTCACATAAGAGCCTGCTGCTAATTGGGACCTTGTTAACTAGGTTAAGGAAGATGTCATACGGCAACACTGTTTGTGTGAACTTTTAACAAGTGGATTTCAATGGGATTTCCCTGCAGTGTTAACTGTATCATTTTGGCTCAGTGGTGATTAAATAAATCAGTCAATGTCCTAGTTTATGGAAGGTAAAATTGTTAGAGTTCAGATCAATGAAAGGGATGTTGGAACTGAGCTTCACCATGTTGATCCAAGGGAACCCACTGATTCTGCACGCCTGAATGTTAAGTGAATGAATGATGGAAGGAAAACTTTGTTCCCCACAGGAAGCCACAATGAACTGGCATTCAGAGCTTGGAGCTTGGAGCTTGGAGCAGAAAATTCAGCCAGAAGATCTGGAATTTAATGGTTGCGGTCAAAAACTGAATATTCAGTAGGCACCTCAATATACTTTGCAATATAATTCAGATACAATGTAATTAATTCCCCAAGAATACCAGGAATCTGAAAAACTTTGAAACCTACAAGATTACTGCCCATGAAAAATAGTATATGGCTCTCATATGGCCAGCTTTTAATATACTTTTTTTTTAAAAGCTGCATATCATTTTGCAGTGTTGCTTTCAAGACTTGCTTAGTGCTTGTTGTTCTATTTGTACTTTCTAGTGCTGGCTATGTGTTAATTTGAAGGATTCTTATTTCCTGAGTCTGTAAAAAATCTCAATCTGGAGATACCCCAATGCAGTAATTTGGGAATGTTGGAAATACAGTTGTTCAAATAAGATTTTAAACCAAGCCCACTTTGTTCACTTGGGTAGACACTAAAATGGGGGAGTAGAACACAAAGTGTTGGGGTAACTCAGTGGGTCAGGCAGCTCAACCAGACCCAATGAGTTGCTCCAGCACTCTGTGTTTTCCTCAAGATTCCAGCATCTGCATTTCCTCCTGTCTCCCTAAAAATGGGCGAGTTAGCTCAGTGTTTTGGGATATTTAGTATTATATCCTTAAAATAATATCCTTTAGTATGAAGCTAATTCTTTTGTTACTATGCCATTTGTGTTTATGGAAGTGACTGTGCCCAGACTGGCTGCTGAGTTTCCGGGAGTATCCTCCTTCGTCGGCTACAAAATACAGATACTGGAGGAACAAACTATATAAGCAGAAGCTTTGATACGGTTCATTGTTTGAAGACATATCTGCGTAGATGTAAAGATGTAACGAGTGGCCCATCTGAAATTCAACTCCGTTAGCTTCATGAAAATGAATTTCCCGTGCTATTACATTGTGCATTTTGCACATGTGATCAAGGACAATTTCCTACTCTGTAAAATGCTAGAGCACAGCATGAAGCCATTTGGCCAACTGCGCTTTTGCCAGCTCTCTGAAAGCCATCCATTCAACCATTTCTCAATCAGTCTTTGAAGAATGCCATTGCTGTCAGTGTGTGTAGCAGGATGAACCATGCTCTAATCACTAACTGCACACAAAGCTGCATTGGCCTTTACCATTGTCATTTGCAAATTATCTTAAATTTGATAATAAACTATCAACCAAGTCAGAGAATGTTAAAAGATTTCACAATTTTGAATGCTCCAATTAAATGTCATCCTTTAATCTTTGAGTATCAAGGCATACGATGCATTCAATGCACTGAGTAAGCATGTTGCATGCAGCTTCAGAAATTCACTTCCATTGAAATCAGCAAAACTGAATTTTGCACTAAGTCCATTGCTATCGTGCCATTCTTATAAATACACATCCAAATCAGGACATTAAATTCTAATTGCAGTCTTAAACATAATCTGTATGGATTAAACATTAGTGTTAGAACACCCCTAGTCTGTAGTTCTAATCAATGCAACAGAATCTCAGGGCCAATATACAACATAACGTTGCTAAGTAAAGTATAACTTTGGAGACAATGGATGAATTTCGATTCTCTTTTGAATACCTTTTTTTATAATAACTCAAATCGCACATGTAGTTTGTCTTGGCAAGTTTCTATGATGTATCTTTTAGATAGTGTACACTGCAGGCACGCTGTTGAAGGATAGGATACTCTTGCTAAAACAGCATCCTAATAACTTTTTGATTGTGTCAACTTTTTGATTGTGTCAAGACCCATTTCTTGCAGGTCTCACAGTGGGCAGGTGGTGGCGCTTAGCAGGATGGGAGGGGCCCGCGGTGGCCAGATGTGTCTTGTCAGTCTTGTCGATGGTGGTGGACTCAGGGGTGAGCTGATGGCTGGGGGCTGCATTGCCAGACTTTTGGGTAGATAATGGGGAGAGGCTTGCTGGTGCAGACCAGCGGCATTGTGAAACCGCAGAAAGTACGGGTGTAACTCAGCAAACTAAATCAATCTGAAGATGGGTCCTTGCGGCACCAATCCATGTTCTTCAGAGATGCGTTGAGTTACTCCAGCACTTTATGTCCTTTTACCACCATCTGCAATTCTTTGTTTCAACTGCATACAATGATAATACCTTACTCTGTTATAGCAGATGATCGGCAATAATGGACACCGCTCACCCCCTGCCCCCACTATGGTCTGTTATAATGAGGGTTTACTGTACACTCCAATTGTAATGTTTTACACTCCAATTTTATATTTTAAAGCTAAAACAGTATTAACATAAAAATAACAGCAAAATAAAATCAAAGGAATGAATGACCTCACCATCGCAGGAAGTTCCACATTTTCAGAGGATGTTGCTGCTAATTAGCCTACACCTGCACTGCCCATGTGTATATATTTAAATAAACTGAACACATTTACTTTGCAAAACACTTGAAATAAAATTTAATGTTTGAGTATATTTTATAAAAACAAACAATTTTGGTTATGCATGGATTTTTATGCATAGCCTAGCATTGGATAAACTATCACTTAAACAAAAATCACTAATTCTAAATGTCAAAAGGGCAATGTAATTTATTTCCTGTGTTCTGGATTCTCATTTCATCAGGTTCAATAGGACAAGTTTGGAGGGATAATGGACCAAATGCAGGTAGGTGGGACTAGTGTAGCTGGGACATGTTGGACGGTATGGGCAAGTTGGGCAGAAAGGCCTGTTTCCACACTGTATGTCTCTATGACTATGACTCCAATAGAATTTTCATGGGTCCAAGTCAAAGGCTAGGAAGATTTGAGCTAACTAGGCTTCTTGAATGAATCCTGCCTGCTTGCTTGCAAGTCTTACTTATCTCATGCAAGAAGTATGAATGAAGAAGGTTTGTGGAGAAGAGCAGCTTCAATGCTAAACAAGTTTCAAATTCTTCAACAGCTATTTTCCAAGCGACTTCATTCTATGGTTCCCCTCCATCTTCACTTTCGTCTTCTTGAACTTTAGGTTTATGTGATTTTATGATTTCATCAGTATTTAATGTCTCTGTTACATCCTTGTCAATTTCCAGCCACTCATCCGGTTCAACTCTCGAAAGATTTTCATTAGATTTTCAGCACCCACTCTGTCTGCTAATCGCATGATTCCATCACACACAGGCGCCATCTGCTTGCCTTTATGTGCAGAAAATCCTTCCAAAACGTATTCAGAATATGACACCTTTTTAAACATGACAAGAGTCCATAGTTATTTGCCAACCTCTCAGCTGCTTTTCACTCTTTCATCTGTTTCCACACGCAAGGCACATTCAAAGTTGCATCTTAGATGGAATATTTTGACCAAATAAATTAAATCTTCAGTTCACCGACCTTTTCATAAAGTCATGCCAGCACAAAATTTTATTTATTGGATCATGCACTGACCAGAGACTGAATCCAACTTGTCACATTGGCAGGGAGAGAAATAACAAAAATATTTCCATTCACAAGCGCTTTTGCAGGACAAATTTGCATTACCCTTAACACTGTGTACATTGTATTTTCTGGCTTGGATCACCGGCCTTAATTGACCTTAGAAGTCTATATAACTTGAAATAACTAAGCCCAAAATATGTCTGCCATATCATCTATGACTTTAAATCAAGCAAAACTGAGGATTAATGTAAGACAAATTTGCTCGTCCTTTGAAGTTGAAAACAACAGAATAGAGTGAACCGGTTGATTGAGGTGTATTTGGACTTTCAGAAGGATCTTCAATTATGTGGCACATAAGATATCATTAGACAAAATTAGAGCACATTGTATTGTGGGTGAGACATTGGAGTAAGTTTGAATTGGTTTACAATCATAAAACAGAATAAAATAAGGGGACTTTTTTACATTGGAAAGTTGTAATAAATGAGATGCTGTGGGAATCAGTTTTGAATTGAATTGAATTGAATTGATTTTATTAGGGACAGTGCATATTAATAAACATTTGCATGTAATATGCAAGATTGTAGCCAGTAGCTAATTTCCATCTTTAGTCCCACACAAGGTAAACACATCCCAAACAAGATAAAAACAAAAGACGAAAACAAAAACAAAACAAACAATATGGTTTAGCCTGCAATCATAACATAGAATAAATAACAAACACTCAACACAGTTTAAAGTCCCAAAGTCATTGTCTCTTCCCTCATTGCTTTCCCTCTGCGCTGAGGCAATCCAAGCCTCCGATGTTATGACCCCGCCGGGTGATGGTAGGTAAGTCCCGCAGGCTGAATCCGAGCTCCGCAAACGGGCCGGTTCAAACTCCGCGGCCCGGGGCGGTCGAAGCTGCCGAAGCTGCCGTCCTCCAGTCCAGCGGACGCAGCTGTAGTTGTGGGAGCTCCGGAAAACAGAACTCGAGCTCCCGATGATGTCGTCCACTGGCCCACTGGCCCGCGGCCGAGCCTCCGAGGCTCCAAAGTCGGGTCGGAAGTTGTGCCGCACCGCAACCACAGCCCCGAAGTCGGCCAGGCTCGCGTTGGTAAGTCCTGGCTCTGCTCCACAGCCTCCACAGCCTCGAGGTCGGTCGCAGTTGGAGGCCGCCAGCTCCGCGATAGGCCTCAGCGCAGACGGACACGGAGACGGGGGTACGGCAGGAAAAGTCGCATCCCCCCGAAGGAAGAGCCAAAAAACACACCACACCCACCCCCCCACACACACACAGCCAAACAAACCGAAACAAACCGCAAAAACAGGACAAAAGAAAACAAAAAAAAGAAAAGACAAACGGACTGCAGGCGAGCCGCAGCTGCAAGGCAGCGCAGCCACTCCCATAGTTTTGAGGTTGCTACCTTTCAAAATCTACATCAATAATTGGAACGAGAGGGACCAAGATAAATAAATCCTCATCCAGTGATTGTACAAAGGTAGGAGTTGTCAGGAGAACGCAGAGAGGCTTAATGGAGATATGGATATGTTTACTGACAATGTGAGGACATGGAAGACAGAACAGAATGTTAAAAAATGTCAGGCCATCCAACAAAATTGCAAAATAATGTTTTTTTTTTTAAATAGTGAGAAGCTGAAAGTTGTGGTGTGTGTTCTTGCACACAAAACAAATAAAGTTTACATGCGATAGATGAAGCAACTTGAAAGACAAATGGCTTATTGGCCTATCTTTGCCAAGATGTTCCAATTATAAAGGCCTTCATGTGATCACATCTAAAAATATCACGCACAAGTCTGATCTTTTGCCCATGGAAGAATATATTTGACAGAGAGTGTTTCAAAGTTTATCAGATTGAATCATGGGCTATGGGAAGGGGAAGGAGGAGGTTAATTGCATGAGGAGAGTTTGGGCAGAATGGAATTGTACTGTTCAGAATTTAGAAGACCAAAGGCAGGTTATGTGCAATTATGATGTTCCCCTGGCTGGGATGTCCAGAACCAGGGGCCCAGTCCCAAAATAAAGGATCAGCTATTCAGGAAAGTGATGAGAAGTTTCTTCATCAAGACCATCTTTATCCCAGGGGGCTGTGTAGATTCAGCCAATTAGTACATTTAAGATAGGGATTATTAGATATTTAAATACTAAGATATAAAGCAATAATGCTGAAGTGATATGGAATGGAGGGGGGGGGGGGGGGGGGGGTCAGGCAAGAGGGACTAAAAGGTCTAATTCCCTATTTTTCATGTTCTTCAGACAAAATGGTGCATATTCTTCTTTACTACCAGCGAAACAAAACTGAATTTAAGTCATCATGCTCCTTCCTGGCACTGCTTTTCACAGAAGTGCAAATTGGCCTTCGTTCATCCATCGCACTCAGAAATACTGTAACCTGCAAGCTGTGCTCTCAAAATGGTTTCCTTTCCTGTGAACCAAGAGTGCGGGGATTGAGATGGCTTATAGTCATAGAGTCCTAGAGTGATACAGTGTGAAAACAGGCCCTTTGAATCAACTCGTCCACACCGGCCAACAATGTACTAGCTACACTAGTCCCACTTGCCTGCACTTGGTCCATATCCCTCCAAACCTGTCCTATCCATGTACCTGTCTAATTGTTTCTTAAACAATGGGATAGTCCCAGCCTCAACTACCTCCTCTGGCAGCTTGTTCCATACACCCACCACCTTTTGTGTGAATTTTTCCTGAACCCTTTCAAGCTTAACAATATCTTTCCTATAACATGGTGCCCAGAACTGAACACAATATTCTAAATGCGGCCTCACCAATGTCTTATACAACTGCAACATGATCTCCCAACTTCTATACTCAATACTCTGACAAAGTAGGCCAACGTGCCAAAAGCCTTTTTTGTCCACCTTAATGAAAAATATAAAAGTGGATAAGTCTCCAGGTCCTGACAGGATATTCCCTAGGACATTGAGGGAAGTTAGTGTAGAAATAGCCGGGGCTATGACAGAAATATTTCAAATGTCATTAGAAACGGGAATAGTCCCCGAGGATTGGCGTACTGCGCATGTTGTTCCATTGTTTAAAAAGGGTTCTAAGAGAAAACCTAGCAATTATAGGCCTGTTAGTTTGACTTCAGTGGTGGGCAAATTAATGGAAAAGATACTTAGAGATAATATATATAAGCATCTGGATAAACAGGGTCTGATTAGGAACAGTCAGCATGGATTTGTGCCTGGAAGGTCATGTTTGACTAATCTTCTTGAATTTTTTGAAGAGGTTACCAGGGAAATTGACAAGTGTAAAGCAGTGGATGTTGTCTATATGGACTTTAGTAAGACCTTTGACAAGGTTCCTCATGGGAGGTTGGTTAAGAAGGTTCAACTGTTGGGTATAAATGCAGGAGTAGCAAGATGGATTCAACAGTGGCTGAATGGGAGAAGCCAGAGGGTAATGGTGGATGGTTGTTTGTCGGGTTGGAGGCAGGTGACTAGTGGGGTGCCTCAGGGATCGGTGTTGGGTCCTTTGTTGTTTGTCATGTACATCAATGATCTGGATGAAGGTGTGGTAAATTGGATTAGTAAGTATGCAGATGATACCAAGATAGTGGATAATGAAGAGGATTTCCAAAGTCTACAGAGTGATTTAGGCCATTTGGAAGAATGGGCTGAAAGATGGCAGATGGAGTTTAATGCTGATAAATGTGAGGTGCTACACCTTGGCAGGACAAATCAAAATAGGACGTACATGGTAAATGGTAGGGAATTGAAGAATACAGTTGAACAGAGTGATCTGGGAATAACCATGCATAGTTCCTTGAAGGTGGGTGGTAAAGAAAGCTTTTGGTATGCTAGCCTTTATAAATCAGAGCATTGAGTATAGAAGCTGGGATGTAATGTTAAAATTGTACAAGGCATTGGTGAGACCAAATCTGGAGTATGGTGTACAATTTTGGTCGCCCAATTATAGGAAGGATGTCAACAAAATAGAGAGAGTACAGAGGAGATTTACTAGAATGTTGCCTGGGTTTCAACAACTAAGTTACAGAGAAAGGTTGAATAAGTTAGGTCTTTATTCTCTGGAGCGCAGAAGGTTAAGGGGGGACTTGATAGAGGTATTTAAAATGATGAGAGGGATAGACAGAGTTGACGTGGACAAGCTTTTCCCTTTGAGAATAGGGAAGATTCAAACAAGAGGACATGACTTCAGAATTAAGGGACAGAAGTTTAGGGGTAACATGAGGGGGAACTTCTTTACTCAGAGTGGTAGCGGTGTGGAATGAGCTTCCAGTGGAAGTGGTGGAGGCAGGTTCGTTGGTATCATTTTTAAAAATACATTGGATAGGCATATGGATGAGAAGGGAATGGAGGGTTATGGTATGAGTGCAGGCAGGTGGGACTAAAGGTAAAAAGTTGTTCGGCACGGACTTGTAGGGCCGATATGGCCTGTTTCTGTGCTGTAATTGTTATATGGTTTATATGGTTATCTACCTGCGACTCGACCTTCAAGGAACCACACACCTATACTCCTAGATCCCTCTGCTCTACAACACTATCCAGATGCCTAACATTTACTGTGTAGGTCCTGCCCTTGTTCAACATCCCAAAATGCAACACCACATACATTTTGTATTAAAATCCATCAACCATTCCTCTGCCCACCTGGCCAATAGATCCAGATCCTGCTGCAATATTTCACACCCACCTTCACTATCTGCAAAACCACTAACTTTTGTATCATCAGCAAACTTGCTAATCTTGCCCTGTATGTTCTCATCCAAATCATTGATGTAGATGACAAACAGTCACAGGCCCAGCACCGAACCCTGAGGCACACCACTGGTCACAGGCCTCCAGTCTGAGAAGCAACCTTCCATCATCACCCTCTGCTTCCTTCCATGGAGCCAATTTGCTATCCATTCAGCTATCTCTCCTTGGATCCCTTGGAAACTATCTTTTGATAGTTTGGTGTAGGAGGAAATTGGTGGCCATTGAGTTTCATGTGGTGCTTTGATAGAAAAATCTCAGATGAAATCAAGTTCTTATAGGAAGTTGTAGTTTCACTTTCCGAGGGAACCTTTAAGTTTGCGCCAGGTCTCTGGCAATTAAAACCAACTATTGATGATCCAAATGAACTTAGGTCTTGGTTTTACAATTACAGTTCTATTTTACTCTCTTCCTGGCATAGCTGGTATGGGACTGCTGCATTTCAGTGACTGAAGCAGGCCTCAGGAAGTTTGCCACACCAGTCTCCACTCACTGAGATCTCAAGTTCAAGTTCAAGTTCAAGTTCAAGTGAGTTTATTGTCATGTGTCCCTGTATAGGACAATGAAATTCTTGCTTTGCTTAAGCACACAGAAAATAGTAGGCATTTATACAAAACAGATAAATGTGTCCATATACCATGATATAAATATATACACACATGAATAAATAAACTGATAGTGCAAATAACAGAAAGTGGTTGGTAATAATCAGAGTTTTGTCCGAGCCAGGTTTAATAGCCTGATGGCTGAGGGGAAGTAACTATTCCTGAACCTGGTTGTTGCAGTCTTCAGGCTCCTGTACCTTCTACCTGAAGGTAGCAGGGAGATGAGTGTGTGGCCAGGATGGTGTGGGTCTTTGATGATACTGCCAGCCTTTTTGAGGCAGCGACTGCGATAAATCCCCTCGATGTAAGGAAGGTCAGAACCGATGATGGACTGGGCAGTGTTTACTACTTTTTGTAGTCCTTTCCTTTCCAGGGCGCTCAAATTGCCGAACCAAGCCACGATGCAACCGGTCAGCATGCTCTCGACTGTGCACCTGTAGAAGTTAGAGAGAGTCTTCCTTGACAATCCGACTCTCCGTAATCTTCTCAGGAAGTAGAGGCGCTGATGTGCTTTTTTGATGATTGCATTAGTGTTCTCGGACCAGGAAAGATCTTCAGAGATGTGCACGCCCAGGAATTTGAAGCTCTTGACCCTTTCAACCATCGACCCGTTGATATAAATGGGGCTGTGGGTCCCCCTCCTACTCCTTCCAAAGTCCACAATCAGTTCCTTGGTTTTGCTGGTGTTGAGGGCCAGGTTATTGCGCTGGCACCATATGGACAGTTGCTCGATCTCTCTTCTGTACTCTGACTCATCCCCATCAGTGATACGCCCCACAATAGTGGTGTCGTCAGCGAACTTGATGATGGAGTTCGCACTGTGGTTCGCTACGCAGTCATGGGTATAGAGTGAGTACAGCAGGGGGCTGAGCACGCAGCCTTGAGGTGCTCCCGTGCTGATTGTTATTGAGGCTGACACATTTCCACCAATACGAACAGACTGTGGTCTGTGGACGAGGAAGTCAAGGATCCAGTTGCAGAGGGATGCGCAGAGACCCAGTTCTGCGAGTTTGGTAACCAGTTTGGAGGGGATGATGGTGTTAAATGCTGAGCTGTAATCAATGAATAACAGCCTGACATATGAGTTTTTGTTGTCCAAGTGGTCCAGTGCGTAGTGGAGGGCCAGCGAGATCGCATCCACCGTTGATCTGTTGTGGCGGTACGCGAACTGCAGTGGGTCCAGGTTTTTGTCGATGTAGGAGTTGATTTGCTCCATGATCAACCTCTCAAAGCACTTCATCACCACCGGCGTTAGTGCCACTGGTCGATAGTCATTGAGGCATGTCACCTTACTCTTCTTGGGCACCGGTATAATTGATGCCCTTTTAAAGCAGGTGGGGACCTCAGACCTCAGAAGTGAGAGGTTGAAAATGTCTGTAAAAACTCCCGCCAGTTGGTCCGCACAGGTTTTTAGAACACAACCGGGTATACCATCAGGACCAGGTGCTTTTCGGGGGTTCACCCCTCTGAAGGATTTCCTGACATCGGCCTCTGTGACTGAGACTGAAATGCCATCGCAGCGAATGGGGGATCGGGAAGGCACATCAGTATTCTCCCTGTCAAAGCGTGACAGAACTGTGGGGAGCAGAAATGGAGGAGATTTTCCACATTCTGTTCCTCAGTATTTTGCTGCCTGTAAATAATATTGTGGTAGGTGATGTTACAAAATAAATCATGCATCTTTATTAATTCTTAGACATAATTAATACTGTTGAAATGTCACTAACTTGGCATGGGAGCACAGCCATTAGCCATTTGTGTGAAATTTGCAACTTTCTGCAAAATCTATGGGCTTAAGGTTGAAGTGAGCATCAAGTTTTGAAAGAACAGTCTCAAATAAAACATTCCTTGCTTTCTCTGGGGCTAGGATGTTGGTGAGAGTTTCATAAACTTCAGGACCAATTTCAGTTAATAGAATGGCGTCCTTTCATTCCTGGATGGCCTTGTTTTGTGCTCTTACCTGCACTTGATCGTCATCCTCTGTTTCTTCAGCTTCAATAATGTAATTTGCAATAAAAAACATTTCCATTCGCTCACAGTACGGGGTAAAGGTTTCACAGTTCTTGTCGAAAGTCCCTAGTCGACCTATGTATCCCAAGGATGCCATCTTGCCCTGTAGACGCAACACAAATATATCCTGACAAACTCTAGACAATTTGTACAGCTGTTATTTTAAACTACAGTCCCATGCATAGAAGGATCTGTGGCCTATCATGTCCAGTTCGCAAACAACTGCGACACAGCTTTGTATTTGCTGTTTAATATGTTAAGCAATACTGAATATTGCACAACAGTCCTGCACTGTATTGAAAGGTTGAGTTCACAAACTCTTTCCAATCCTCGTCGCCATTGTACGATATTACGGCTTCAGCATGTAGATAGGAACAAGCACAGGTTTTCAGTACACACTGTTGCCAGTGTGGGTCTTCTTTACTTTACAAAAGTACACTGCGTTTACTCACACATATTCATGAGACTGACAAGATATGGAATATATCACATGACACAAATCATACCATTCTAGTACTCAGTTCTTAAAGTTATAGTTAGCATTATATACACTACCGCAGGTATTATTATGTATCCCAAACCAGAAATTGGGTGAATGGAAGCATCACTTATAGCTTAAAATGTAAGCATTAAAGTTGACCCCTTCCCACCCATCACCCACTCCAAAGACGTACAGCTTTGTAGGTTAATTAGCTTGGTATAAGTGTAAATTGTCCATAGTGTGTGTAGGATAGTGTTAGTATGCAGTCGGGGCAGAATCGATGGGCCGGAGGGCCTGTTTCCGTGCTATATCACTAAACTAAACCTACTTTATATCGAGCTTGTACTGCGTTTACTTATTCTGTAATCGTTTTTTTAATGTTTCCGGGTATTCAATGAAATTGCATTTCTCCCTCCCCCCCACCTTCCTTCTCCTTGTAGCTTTACCACTGACAAAGATAGGAATGGGGTTTGGCCTGCTGTTAAAAGCTTTGAGATATTTTGAGGGTGTTTCTTTGATTAACTTGCTGCCTCTCAGGCCATATCACAGGTGTCCTGAGTGCTTCAAACCAAGAGGTGAGCTCTCTACCTTCAAACCAAGTTCCTGCTTTGGATGACCACAGGTGGCAGTAGTAGGGCAACATGCCCCTGGTAAGAAGACCTAGCACAATAATTATATTAGGTTTATGCTCAATAAAAATCATCAGTCTCATATAATTAAGAATATTCAGCAGTACTTAAAATGGAACAGAGTAGACAGAGGTGATAACCAACTGTAGAAGATATTATTATGGTGCATGTTTGTTGCTGCTGACCAAAAGAAAAGTCTCCCTCATTATCAATTTCTGTGCCATTTATAATGCCTGTCCGAATTTAATGTGGCACAAAACTAAAATCAGCGAATTTTATGGGAATAAAATTGTATTTTATTTATAAAAAGACACCTCCAGCATCGGCACTCTTTGGAGTCCATATTATCAGTATTTGAGGGCTCTGATCAGTCTAGCTTGTAATGTGCTGTTCACAACAGACACACCTGTGCATCCTGTTACTAGAGGAGGCAGGTAAATATTGTAGCTGGCCTCGGTGATTCGAAGCATCTCAGGGTCAACCAAATGCAAAATCATCATGTGTTCCAGCAAACCCCTATCCTCTTTTCCTCTTCATTACCACAGTAGGATCTTCATTATCTCTGACTTTTGTTTCCCATAGTAAAAGGCTGAAAATAGTTGTGCATTATTTCCAGTGGATTAAAGAAATGTTTAAATATGACTGACAATCAAGATTCAGACCCCTGTCAGTGACAATTCAGCAAAAATAACTAGATTCTCCTATTACCCTCTTTGTTTGCTGTTCCTAATTGGTGCGATAATCCTGGCTCTCAGTTTGCTTGCTTGTTGAAATTAGTTGAAGTAAATCACCAGCCAGTAAACCTGAACCGTGAAGGCTAAGAACCAAATATAAATTTATCATCTTAATCTTTAGGGAATAACAAAAGGATGAAGCAAAACGGACACGTTCAGTTCCTATTTTCATAGATTGTGGATTAAAATTGTTTCTGTGTAAGGATTGTGCTGCATAGAAAAGAAAATGAAACTCAAACTATAATAATTACTCCCATATGAGAACCCTTGCTCTTAAAAGAAGATTATACTCTGAAATTATATATCATTGAAGCTGCAGTTTGTTCAAAACCCCAAGCAATTGTTAGAATGCTTTATCTACTCTTTGAGCATGAACCAAATGTCTAACCAAAGTGAATGAATGATCAATTAAAAGCTGTGGTCAGTTCACCAGATGAAGCCCAAATTTTGTTTCAGTTTGTATCCCAAAATTAGGAATTGAATAACTATTCTTGGCAGACCTTAAAACTAGGGCTATTCTCAGGGTAAGATGAGTAGGCAATAGCCTATGATCTCCAAAATTGTCCTTTATAGTCATGTGTAAAATTTAAAACATCGGAGTCCAATAACACACTTGACTTAGCAAAGCTGAAGACATCTCTCTGCCCAGTGAACAATCCATTCTGACTAGGACATAGCATTGACAGATACAAGGAATGAAAATATATCTGGACACAACAGAATTTTGTACTCGAGTCATGACCCAATAAAAAAGTGCTGGAGGAGCTCAGCAGGCCAGACAGCACCTGTGGAGGGAAATGTATTTGTTCCGTAGAGTTACAGCTCTGAGGGTATGAAATGTCATCAAATGTAAAATTTGGTTAATGGTGGTTTTCTCGGATTCATGTTATACCTTATTAGCAAGTACTTATTAATGAAATTAGAGCCGTAAAGTCTTACAGCATTGAAACTGCCCATTTGGCCCATCATGAACACAGTGACCTGTAGGTACCATTCCGTATTAATCCCACCTCCCTGCACTTGACTTGTAAGAGAGGGAAAGATTTAATAGGAATCTGAGAGGAAACCTTTTCACAGAGTCTGGTTCATGTATGGGTGAGGTAGGTGTTATAATAACATTTAAAAGACATTTGGACAAATATATGGATTGGAAAGGTTTCGAAGAATATTGGTCAAATGCAAATGGGACTAGCATAGGTGAGCACCTTGAGTGGGGCCAAAGGGTCTGTTTCTGTGCTGTTGACTCTATGACACTAGGCATGTAAAGTTACCATCAGCAAGAATAATGTTTAAGAAAGAACTGCAGATGCTGGAAAAATCGAAGGTAGACAAAAATACCGGAGGACCTCAGCGGGTGAGGCAGCATCTACGGAGAGAAAGAATAGGCGACATTTCGGGTCGAGACCTTCTTCAGACTGAAGAAGGGTCTCGACCCGAAACACCGCCTTATCCTTCTCTCCATAGATGCTGCCTCATCTGCTGAGTACTTCCAGCATTTTTGTCTATCAGCAAGAATAAAACCTTTTCACATACCAGGATTTGGATTTTTGTAAACATTTGTATAATTATTTGTAAAACTTTACCTGACTTATATGATAATTGAATGCAATGAGCTCCTTAACACAGAATCTGCAAGTTATATGTTTAACTCTGGTTGATGGACACGTGCTGCCTGCTTCAATTTTCTGCATTGCCGTATAATATAATTAAGCCTGTATTTTTTGACAAAGAAAGATTTTGTTATATTAACTGCAGTCACATCTGCAATTTCTTTTTAGTTAGTAAATTAATTCACAAAATAAAAGTTCACATTAAAAGACAATGGCACATAATTTCAAAGAATAGTCAAATGTGTAGTCAGGCATTTAGTCGATTTAATTGAAAATGTTTAATATGTTTGGAAGGATTAATATGATTCTGCAGAGGACAGAGCTGCCAATTGCTAAGCAAACAAAATTCAAGCTGTGACAGTCATAAAGCACACAAATAACACTCTGAAACACTTGCACAATAAAAACTGTCCAGAAGAATGCTCAGCTAATCTCCATTTTTTCTTTAAGTACACTGAGCGGTATTGAACTAATTATATTTTCTTATTCTGTCCTTTGCATTAAAGATATTTTCCTCCTTGCAAACTGTATTTTGTGACTGAGTAAACTTTACTAAAGATTTTGGGTTCTGTTTTATCTTTCAGGCACCCCCATGTGCGGATATAGAATGGAATTTTAAGAACCAAGAGTGGGCGGGCTCATGACCATGTTGGGAAGAGAAGGGAGGTGCTAAGTCAGGAGAAATGGATTGTGTTGGAGTAGTTAGTTCTGGCCCACATTCTTCCAAGTTTCACTAAGCTGGAATAAGGTGTCTGCAACCAATCTAATTCCAGGAGGTGAATACATATCTATAGATGTTAATGAGACTGAAATCCTTTGATTTGACCCGTCCCAATTTGTCACTTTGGTTTCAAGATAACTTGGAGAAAGCTCACAGTTGTAGATCTTTAAGGGTAACCTGCGAGAAACTAAATGGTTTTAGAGAAATGTTTACGTTTCTTGAGAAGCAAGAGCCCTTCCTAGCTTTATCCAGCCTCTCAAGAATTGGAATTAGGAATCCAATTCATATGGGACAATAACACCATTGAATTGCTATTCAGATGAGACATAGTGCTGGGGCCGCACAATGGCACAGTGGCGAAGTTGCTGCCTTACAGCACAGAAACCTGACTTTGACCCTGACTACAGATCCTGTCTGTACGGAGTTTGTACATTCTCCCTGTAACCAGGTTGTTTTTTTTGGGTGTGTATGATTCCTCCCACATTCCAAAGACATGCAGGTTTTTAGGTTAATTAGCTTCTGTAAATTGTCACTAGTGTGTAAGATAGAACTATTGTATGGGGATCGCTCGTCGGTGCGGACTCGGTGAGCTGAAGGGCCTGTGATCACTCTGTATCTCTCAACTAAAAAAGCTAAACTAAGATATAAGCAGCCCTGCTGGAGTTTTCTGCACCTTATTGGAAGCAAGTCGTGTCAATTAGTTGACCTCTAGCAGGGAACATCTTAGTATCAAGTGAATACACACTCCAAACAATGCAATGACCAAGCTGCCTTCTCATGCTGGTGTGGGTAGGGAGGAGAGGGTTAATTATATTCCATGGGCTATCCAAAGGTGTGTGTGTTCACCTAATTAATGGGTCATCAATGTTAATTTTAGGGAGTGGTGAAGGTATTTCCGAGCCACCATAGCATTGGTGCTGCTTGTGAACCCATCATCTGTGATCCGTTAAAATATCCAGCAATTACGCCTGAATGTCATCGACAGGTCAGGCTGAAATTTTCAGCTTTCTAGAATAATCTATAGGAAAAGGTATACATTCTATCATGAACTAGTGTCAGTCTGAAGTTGGGATTAACGGTGCCTGGTGATTTTAATACTGGTCCTGTGTATGTATTACTTTATTATTGTCACCTGTATTGTGATAAAATGAAAAGCTTTATTTGCATGGTACCCAGTCAGGCCAAATGATAATATACATGAGTACAATCAAGCTACACACAGGTACAATAGGCAATGCAAAAAGAAAAAAATACAGAGTTATATATAAGTACAATACATACATACAAAATAAATACAAGTGTTACAGCATTAGAGTGTTACAATTACTGTGAAAATGTTCACGGTCAGCATTGAGGTAGGCTGGAAGAGCAAGCTTATGGGAGGACTGTTCAGTGGCCTGGTACCAAAGGGGAAGAAACTGTTTCAAAATCTTATGCTTTCAAGCTTTTGTATATTCTGCCCAAAGGGAGAAGGGAGTAGAGTGAATGACTGGGTTGAGAAAGTCTTTGATTACGCTGCCTCCTTTCCCGAGACAGCATTAAGCATAGATGGAGTCGATGATGAGGAGTTTCATCTGTCTGATGGACTGAGCCATATCCACAATTATCTGCAGCTTATTGCATATTTGGGCCAAACTTACAGGACTATGAGTTCAAGTCCCACTTTGATAGCCAAAGAATTTGAAGTTAGTTAAACTGGAATTGTGAAACAATTACTTTCATTTTTGTACAAAATTTCCCCAATGTAATTTATCCTGAGATGGACCTTCGAGATTAGGGGGTTAGGTTTATTATTGTCACATGTACAGAGAAAAGCTTTCTTTTGCATGCTCACCAATTAAATCAGATAATTACAGTGATAAATCACAGAAACGTGAAACATGGGTTCAAACTGCAAGGAACTCCCTGCATGTGTTGTTGCATTATAAGCAGGTGATGATGTTACAGTACTTTATAATTTGATAACATTGCTATTTGCACAAGTACATACCAATAAAGCACCAATATTTTTACATCTAGCACCTTACAAAATCTGTTTTTCTATTTACAGGATTCACTTGAAAGCAACATTTAAAAAAACCCAAAGTAAAGGTGTCGGTGTTTTGATAGGAATAACATCCAATAATCTGAAATATCGGCTAACCCAAAACCACCAAACTTGATCTGATCCACTAATTAGCAGTTGCATGGCCCTAAGTATTGTTGGCTGGAGTTACACATTCTCAAAAAGAGCTACAGAGATGCACAAAGAAGCATTTGTCTATTAAACTATTGCTATTCTGTTTCAAATCAATTATTAGATGTGGCCAGTCAGACTGATGATCCTTCTCTAATTTCAACACAGCTTTCTAGATCAGATGCTAAAACCAACGTGTAATTGAGCCACAGCAGAAGATCCCAGTGGGAATCCCACTCTGTAGTGAGTTAGTTGAACACTGGTATAAGTGACAGAAGAGATGTTGTTTTGCTGTCAGAGGCTCCAGAGCACAGATTATATAAGCATCCAAGATTACCACCCCTGATTGATCTCCTGTGACCTCTCCTGGAAAGCACACAGGTGTGATTCTCAAATGAAGACAGGATTGGGTTGGCAAACCCATCCTCGATTACTTGCCAAATGTCACTGTCTGGGCTCACATGTGGAGAATGCCCACATGACTAAATTATCGGTAGATCTTGATACAGTGGACATGAAGCCAATGAAGATAAATTGCTCTGAAGAAATTTGAAATGATCAAAATAAAAATAAACTTATCAAATTGATAACTCTCAATGTGTTCCATGTTTTGTGATGTAGGATTGATACACTTCTAATTTTATTCTAGATATATAAATAAACCTGGAAAAATAATACTATTGCTCAATGATGGTACATTTACAATCAACCATATGGGCTTAAAATTAAACCAGTGGCAAAGCAACAGCACATACTAAGGTCTTGAAGAAAACTCATTACAGCAACTTATGATAATTCTGAAGAGAACTTCCCCATGTAGATTCTTGACACTACCAAGTATCCATTGCAGTTGTAATATCAACAAGTTTCCTCAGTTGATAATTACACAGATTACATTGCGATATTTTCTTATGAAATTGAGGGAAGGCATTTAGTCCATTGAGTTTATGCCAGATTTCAGAGTGATCCCATTCCCCCACGTACTTCCCTGCAATTTACTCTCCCACATGCCCATCGACTACACCCTAATTCTCCTGCCCACCCAACTACACCAGGAGTATTTTGCAGTGACCAATTAATCTTCCATCCAGAACATACTTGGGTTGTGGGAGATAACCTGTTTACCAGGAGGAAACTAACAAGGTAATGGGGAGCACAGGCAGCACCAGAGGTCAGGACCAACTATGGATTGCTGGAGTTGTGAGGCAGTTGCGCTACTTGGTAAATCACTTGCCGCCATATACCAGCACACAAGATACAACCATTTTACTCTTTTGAACATTATACAGTGCCAAGAAAAGTTTGGAAACAATTTGTTTAATAAGGTAGAAAATGAAATGCCATAAATAAGTTTTCAGTTATTTATATCATAATTGTATTTATTATTAAATGTTCATATAAAGATATTACAGCCAGGCTATTTGTCATCCCCAATTGTGGCCCAGTGCACCATTAAAACCCATTGACATATCAACTCAGCTTTTTCAGGATATTGGTAACAAGCTGGTTTTATAATATACTGTAAGATCAGTCAAAGAGAATCCTTGATTCTGGGAAAGAAAGCCACAAAAGGTAAAACCTGTGGGGGCATGCTGAACTACTGATTACTTCAATATTTCTAGTCTTAACAATGCATGTGAAAAACCCAAAGATGCGATCAGTTTCATTGAGTAATGATGGTGCTTGGCAGTAACATGGGTGTAGTTGCCACTGTCAAAAGTCAGGCAACAAATGTCAAATATTGATTGTTATATCAAGAGGTAGATTCTCATCTTTATAAAATACTAGACCAAGTGCAGACCTGTTGGGTCTGCTCTCCTAACGCATCCATTCCCTACCCATAGCCCTCACGGGAGGCGTGGTCCTCCAACTCAAGCCGTTCCCGAACGTAAGATTCCAGCACTCCCCTTGCCTTCCTCAGCAGTGATCTTTAAAAAAAAGTCCAATTGCACTTGCCCTGCGTGTTGCAATAGCAATTCGCCCTCCCCCTGCTAGTCGAGCCATTGTGATGTCATCAGTTGAAGCTGGTCGGTTTGAAATTCAAGGTATTTTGATTTTTTTAAACTTTAATCAGTAATGTCGAGAAATAAAGCTTAAAATGTTCAGCGAAAGTGATGTCTGCCTCGAATATCAGAACATGTAAAAATCTTGTGAAAGTTGACATTTTTAAAGCTTTAATCATGAGTAACGTGTCAAATATAGGATGAAATCTTCATTGAGGCTGGTCTCTGCTTGCTGAGCCGTTGTGACGCCATCATTTGAAGCTGGTGGTTTTAATTTGAAAATCTTTTGACTTTTTTTGACTTTTAATCAGTAATGAGTCGAGAATAAGTCGAGAAATAAAGCATGAAATGTTCAGATAAGGTGATCCCGGCCTCGACCGGAAAAATGTCAATCGGAATGTGTAAAAATGTAATTGTTACCACGTAGTGTTTTTGTGAATATGTAAAGCCAACCACATATACACACACACACATATATACACACGTACAAGATCAGTCTTTTAATAAGTATATGATAGTGAACCAGTTGAGTTTTAATAATAATAAAACATAGTTTGTTCTGATGGTATATTACATTATCTATTTAATTTAATGTTGCTACATGCAGTGAAGGAACATAAACAGGCAACCTTTGGAATGCTGATGCATGGGATAACCACTAAACGGAAAACATACAAACTTGTGTAGGAAGGATGCAGATGCTGATTTAAATTGAAGATAGACACAAAAAGCGAGTGTACCTCAGCGGGACAGGCAGCATCTCTGGAGAGAAAGAATGGATTAAGTTTTGGGTCGAGATCCTTCTTCAGGATGGTCATACAAACAGTGCAATTAAGAAGTCACAAGTTCTGATGGATATGAGTTTCAGTGAGTAAAATCTTTTGTTTATTTATGTTAACCATATAACCATGCAGGGACTATCTCAACATTTAAAAAAGTTAGACAGACACATGGATATGACAGGTTTGGAGCGTTATGGGCCAAATGTTGGCAAATGGGACTGGTGTAGCTGGGACATGTTGGCTGGTGTGGGCAAGTTGGGCCAAAGGGCATGTTTCCACATTGTGTCACTCTATGACACTCTATGAATCTATTAGTATATTGAGAAATGTCCTTTTTCTTTTTAGGCAATAGTTGAGTTTATTCAGTCGTCAATCTTGGAGTCTGTGGGTAATGTCAGCATAGTAGCAGCATGATTGGGTCATATAATTTGAAGATGTGACGGGATTTATATAAAGTACAGGAAGCATTAAGCATCTAAATAGGTGACCCATCCATAAAGTGAAAGCATTTCCTTTACCCTAAGGAATTCAATTCTATCCATGAGGAACTGGTTCATTACCAACAGCAATAAATCCTGCATATCATTGCTTGTTTAGTTGGCAACTAACATGATGTATTTGTCTGACTGGTCCCCAGACTGACAGCTTAGTTTTTGGCAGACTTGCAGGTGTCTGGTTGGCTTCTAAATACAAAAAATCTGCACTTGGCTTCTCTGGCTGACGACAAGTTAAAAACCTGTTTCTGCAACTGAACATCGATGGAACCAGAGACATGTAGCTACTCAATTGGTCATAGACCAATGACAAATTGAAGGTCACATTAGGAGCCTAGATCGGTCAGGATGAACACCCAGGTTCTCTTTCCTCTAATGTGATTTGTGCAGACTCCCATATAAAATGTTAAGGGCTGCAGGTCCTGGAGAATGAATGCAGTACCAGTTTGGCAGAAAAATATAACAGTCTGCCAACACGAGGGAAAATGCAGAAATCATTAATGAGCCAACCTGACAAGAATTACACCATATGTATAGTTGTGAACAATAATTGCTGCTTTAAGACTGTCACCCTTTAATAATTATTTAATAATTATGAACTATTCTCATGGACTGCAACAGTGTATCTAGAAAATCCCAAAGGCAGTTAGAGATGAGCTATTTACTAAACCACATATGCTTTGTTCAGGCTCCCCATTTCAGAATGCATGAATCAGTAGTCCTAGTAATGGGTTTCATTAAAGGTTAAAAACTCACTGAAATCATACACTTTATATGTTACTTCCCATTCTCTGTTCTTGTGCAACAGGATGCAGACGACAGAAAGAAAAACTTCCAAAATATAAAGGGGCCATCTCCACCTCCACCTCTCCCAACAAAAGTCAAATACTTTCACTACGTCACCCAAAACGTAATTCGTCAACAATTGCTCATCAATTTTCTTGTGACTACCACTGTCTATGAACTTATCCTTTCAACTCCTGCCTGAGGTCGAGTCACAAAAGATACTGGTCTCCAAACGGATCACCTTTGGGTTGAAAGGTTGAGGGTTGTGTCATTCATTCTTAGATGCAGGCTGCCACGACGACAACATTTCGAGCACAATCGGGGCGCCTCACTGGTAATGTATTCACTGGTAATGCAGACCACACTGTGCCGACTGCAGTTTATTTTAATAATTTGTTTGATTTAATTTCCCACCCATTAATTATTCAATTCATTCGATTCCATTGACTCAGGCACATATTATTTAATTAACATACCCAATTACATAGACTCACCCCCAAGTATTACTGAATGAGTTACCTGAATTCTATTGACAGTCATGAGGTTTTTTTTTTTAATGAATTTCACTCAATTACATTGAGACACCTACACATTATTTAATGACTAACCCTTTTAATCAGCCAAAGAATTACTTAAGGATTGAGCAGGAGGAAGTCAAGGTGGTAACTGGGTGTGGAGAAATGGATGATCAAAGCACCATAGTATGATGTGGGAGTACACATCAGGAGAGAGTCATTGGGAAGTTTGGGAAGGTGAAGGAGCCAAAAGAAAAAAAAAATTATAGGTGGAGTGCGTAAATGATTAAGAATAAATGAAAAATGAAAAACAATGCAATTAGATGGGTAAGCTAATAATTGATTCCAAATTCTGATGTAGGCATCTTTTGATACTGAGTTCAATAAATCTTGTAATTTGTGGGTTATTCTTAAGAGTATAAAGGGTGCTGATTTGTAATAAAAAAGTAAAGATCTTCATGAAGTAGTCCCTATGATTCTACCAGACCAGGCCTACACATGACTCCACTAATGGAATATGTGGTGAATCAGATGTGTGACCATCTGAAACTGCTTTCTCTGACTTCTACTATATGTGTAAATCGTTAAGAGCAATAAATGTAGCGTTGCCATTGTCATGAACCTCCATGAACAAATAAGAAACAGGAAACGACAGGAGGCAAAACAATACCAAAATGTGATCAAAAAATTTACCGTTAAAATCTGTTTAGACCTTACTAATTAATACAATAACAAATATCCTATTCAGATGTTCACATACAAAACATGCCTCAAAACATAGCACAAGGTTGATGTCCTCAGGAAGGATATGAAATATCCAACATAGGTAGATCATAAAGCTGTCAAATAATTAGTCACAGAGACGATGAATTAATTTGAAATAAAAATAGTTAAACTTATAAATTAAAAATATAAGCAAATTTTACTAAAATTATAGTAAGAGACATGTTGAGGATTTCTATCTAATGAAGATGTTATGGATTTTTAATGCACTAGGCAATTTAACTAACTATAAAATGTAGGTGGTAATTAGTGATGCTTGTGAATGCAGAGGTTGTCATAATGGTGTGGTTAAAATAAATGAATCAAGGTTTGATTCTCCAACTCATTGAGCAATGTCTAATTAGATAGGTGGGGTTAGTGTGGTTGGCAGTAATAAATTGCCAAAATATATATAAACTATGAACTATTTTTCATACGGTAGCTTTGGGTTGAGAAAATAAATCTAAAAATGAGAATAATGTAGTATTTGTGCAAATGTTAATCCTCCTGAAGACCTCCTGCATATTTTTGGATTGGTTACAGTTACTGCCTGAAAATAAGCCACTCCACAGGTAATGCATGGGTTCTGTGGTTATTTTGATGGAGATTTAATGGATTGAAATGGGTTTGCAATTTTTAGATCTTTTGAGTAAATTTATCAGCAGCTGAGTTACAAAGTGCAAATAAATAATGACTTTGGATAGAGAGCTAAGATGCCTTGGATTGACTAAGGGAAGCAAAAGAAAGTAAAAAATATATACGTTGACCTCGCAAGGGAGGGAAAGGGGAACTGGGACCAGAGATTGCACCATAGCTGTAAGGTGATGAGTCATATTAGAGTGGATTAGGTAATAATAATAAATAAATTGATATAAAAAGAAAACTGATGGCTATTTATCATAATGAATAACCTTTTGTTACTAGGTGCTGGATTGTACTCAAAGTATACAGGTGATTTATTTATCAAGTAAGGCCAGCTACATTTTAATAGTCATTAATAATATATCTATGATTTTAATGACACAAGCAATAATATATTGGCAGAGATTTTAAAACAATAAATTAAAATCCATAACATTTCAGAAATTAGGCCACATTTTACATTAAACTAATGGAACATTACAGAAAAAGATGTCTCACATTTTGTTTGGGTTCTTTATGGGGTTGGTACACATTCTGTTTCATCATAAACCAAGAATTGCTAGGTTGAGCATGAATGAGCATGAATTTATCTCATTAATATACCTCAGCTTCAACATCGCGACTTTATGTTTTACTATTTCCCATGCCAAACTAAAAAAAACAATTTTATTGTAGTGTTTCAATCTTCTCGGTGAATCTCTTAAGCATGCCCAAGATTATGTCTCAGAGTGCCCGCAGACACAAGACAACCTTGACATTTTAGTGACACTGTGGTCCTCATTTTGCATATACATCAGCTAAAAGGGAAAACTATTTGATGAGCAACTAAAAGTCTATGGAAAAAAAACTGACTTTCACATTGAGCAGAATTAGATCAGTGTCTTGGGATTTAGAGATTAACAGTCTGAACAACCAAATTATTACTTTTATTTCAAAGCAGGGTTTTCTCTTTTGACAGCTCTTGGGAAACTAATAATTTATCTGAAGATCACAGTGGAAGAAGTTTGATATCATTGGCAAGCGTATACATGCTATGTTTCGTGCCTTGATTTCCATGGTGACTATTCCTAGCTCACAGTTAACACTCGCTGGTTGCTTTTTGATTTTAGTTATTGAAGTGAATCTGAAAGGACTCAAATTATTCTTCTAACCAGGGGTCAGAATATATGAAATCAAAACAACAACTGTAATGGAGAGGGAACCATTCGAGAAATGCTGCTGTTTTAAGTACTAATATTTGAAGGATGATCGACATACTTATAAATAATAGCCATATACTCCATGCTAATCAGAACAGGCGCCATTCACCTCAATAAGGTAGTAATTTTCTTTGATTATAGCCATATCTGGCAAAAAAATATAGGATTCCACTGAGCAATTTACAAGGTGTTAATAATAATATAATTGTAGCAATCTTCTAACTTTTTCTTGAACCTATAATCAACACAAATAGCTTCTGAAAAGCATATGGTTAGGGTTAAGAGACCCACGTAACATTCTTTAGGATAGTTCTTTAATGCTCCAAAAGACATATTACACATACACCTTCACTTGGCATCTTATTATATTCAATTACAGTATTAGATGTTTTGTGATGTGTGTTACTCACATTGATGGAGCCTTAAGGAAAATGACTAATCTTGATGTCATTGCCCTTCAGTCAACTCGTTTAACTTTTTTGCAGTAGCATGCTTTAATTCATTAGGGTGGTTGATCTAACAATCTAATAAATGCGGGGACAATAAACTGTTTTTGCAATAGTCACCCAACTCCAATAAAAGAAGCAGTATTATGACAATGAATTGCTCAGCAAGATATTTTGCCATAACATTTCCCATGACTTTATTCAGATTCAGATTCCATCTTTATTGTCATTGTGCAGTGTACAGTACAGAGACAACAAAATGCAGTTAGCATCTCATCCAGAAGAGCGAACATAGAATAATGGAACTAAATTATATATATGTACATACAGTAGCAGTAGTGCAATTTTTCTGAGGGAAGGAGTGTCCGGGGGGGGGGGGGGGGGGGGGGGGGGGGGGGCTGGTGACTGGCAATCACCAAGGTGCAGAGCTAAGTAGTGTACCAGACGCAGGGAAGAAGCTGTTCCTGAACCTGCTGGTCTGGCAACGGAGAGACCTGTAGCCCCTCCCAGATGGGAAGATGGTAAACAGTCTGTGGCTGGGGTGAGAGCAGTCCTTGACGATGCTGCGCTCCCTTCGCAGACATCGCTTGCTCCGGACAGACTCAATGGAGGGGAGTGAGGAACCGGTGATGCGTTGGGCAGTTTTCACCACCCTCTGCAGTGCTTTCCGGTCGGAGACAGAGCAGTAGCCATACCATACTGTGATACACAGTTAGTAAGGAGTACAGTTAGTAAAAAGTTCATTTTTATTGTCATTAGAATAAGTTTCTAGTGTAAACAAATCGAGTGTATTCCATTGATTTGTCTCTATTAAATGATGAAAAGGCTTTAGAAAACCAATCAAGCTAGAAAACCCAGCCTCCAGCCTAAAGTTGGAGTATTGCATAACATTGGGGAACAGCATAACAATTTGTGTTCAGTGTTCCTTATGGAATGAATATTTTTTACAACACTTATTTATGATTTTCATTAGAAGATATAGGTAGTTGATGAGGACCTGCATCATTAATTAAGGCTCAATCTATCATTTATGTGATGCCATTCTAATTCATGATTTGCACTTGTAAAGCAATTATTGTTGGCTCTCTGAAATATTTAGACGTTGCCATTGCCTGACATTGCGGAAGGGAGTGTGCTACCTTTGATGAAAATTTAGGAGTAAGTAGAATGAACAATGTTTTGGAGTTTATGAAGGTTGCCTGTATCTGATTTTTCCCAGCCTTGTAAGATTAATTTTCTGAGCATCAGAAGGAACACTGTCGCTGAGAAAGGCACTCTAATCCAAACCACCGAAAGTAATGTCTGTTCTATGGGTCCATTGTGCTGAGGGCAATTGCTGCCTGAAAACTTGGCAGTCGAGCTCATCGAATAGTCTACACCAAAACACTATATTTTAGTGATCATCCTGGTAAGAATTTAATATTAAAATCTATAATTAACAAAGAGGCATCCTTTTTGTTTGCATGCAACTTATATTCCATTCACTTAGACCAGGTGCAGAGGGATTTTGGATTGCAGACATTGATTGCAGATTTGTGTGGCTGGGAGAAAGGCTAAGGATGAAATCATGCTATCTGAATTTGCAGCACTTCACTTGTTGAACCTTTGACATAAAAAAATAATTGTAACCATTACTTTCTAATTTGTTAACAGCTGCAAGTTTCAGTCCATATAACTCACCAAACCTCCCAATGAGGTTGTCAATGTCACTACCCTTTTACAACTTCAATGGATCTCTGCTCTATACAGACATTTGAGAAATTGAATCAATATCTTGCATGTCCTATTTTTATGCAATTTCTTCATTTCCAAAATATCTGCACTTGCAGACAAGAAAAAAATGAAACAACAATTGAATTGAAAGTTTAACGTTTTGTTTTGAGAACCCTTGAATAAGCATAAGCTTACAGGTGAAATTTGCTTTCAGAATACATTCTTCACACAAAACATGCTATAGGATCATGATTCTATCCGTAAAATAAAGATATCACAAGCCAAATAAACGCTTCATTTCAATACATTGTGAACGATCCTTTACGATAATTCAAGATACGTTTTTACACATGAACGATGTTTTATGTTCATGGCCAAGACATGCACAATCATCCAAACATTAATTCTACATCCGAGGCAACACACATATCCTTCAACTCTTCAATAACTTTCAATTTCTAGGTCCCCATGTCCTCATTTATCATGGACGTCCAGTCCCTTTATACCTTCATTCCCCACCAGGAAGGTCTCAAACTGCAACAAGTGTATTCTGGTGTTCGGAGTTGAAGCATCATGCAAACATGTGTGTAAACATGGCATTGTTGACTCTGTCATTGTCATTTGAACTTGCCCCTCTGCAATAGACGAATCAGTCATGAAACCAAAACCATTTTGCCAACAAAAGGCAAAGGGTGATTGTGCATTGGTGCACACAAGATACGTGGTCTGTGATGGTGCCCCTGAAAATGCAAGGCACCCTACCACCTCTTCAGATAAATGCCTGGAGCATACCCGATGAGGATTGTAGATAGCAGTAAGAACTATCATGGGAAGCACATTTAAGATCATCATTGTGTATTTGACCATTTGTCACTTATTTTGGGACTAGTACCCCATGTTAGTAACTAGCTAAAGTAAAATTGTATGACCAGGTAATGGTGAAACCTAGGGAAATGCTGATGCTGGAATCTTGAGCAAAGCACAAAGTGCTGGAGTAACTCAGCTAATCAGGTAGCATCTGTGGAAGGAATAGATAAGCAACATTTCAGGACTCGTCATCTATCCATCTCCAATAGCCACACCTTCAGGCACGTTTTCTTCAAGATCCTCTGCAAATCAGTTGGAATATAATAAAATAATAATAAATTTTATATTTAATGGGCGCCTTTCATACAAAATCTCAAGGACACCTTACATAGTAAACATATAATCGGAATATAACAATAAGGACATCACAGAGACACAAATTAAAAACAGGATTCAATCCAAAAACAGAAAATCAAAAACACAGTGTGAAGAGGGAGCAGCGGCAACCAAATCGTGCCAGCGTCCACTCTCTCTTCACGGCAGCCATCTTGGACACAGACCTACAAGACTACAAATAGGCAAAAAAAATCATCCCCCCACAGTGGATAGCACTGTGGAGGAAGGCACAATGTCCAGTCCCCACCCCATGTTCACCCCAAAGTCAGGCTTATTGAGGCCACCGCAATTGCCTCTACGGAGGCCCGATGTCCCTGGCCGTTCTCACCGGGTGGTCTTGCCCCGGCGTCGGGAGAGTCCTCTCGGCGGCTGGGCCACCTGGAACGGCCGCTTCCTGGTTGGAGCCCGCGGCTGCCGAAGCCGACAAGGCCGCGCCGGTTTGGAGCTCCCAGGCTCCCGTTGTTGAAGTCGGCGCCGCCTCTACGCTCCGCAAACCCGCAGCCCGGAGTTGTTGCTCTCGGCGGTCCAGCTCGCCAGAGCTCCAGCGCGTCGCCCCAGGCAAGGGATCGCCCGCTCACACTCCGCTCCGCTCCAGCGCTCCGATGCTGTGCCGCCGCCGAGGCCGAGGTGCTGGGCGGTTCCCGCCAGGAAACTGCGCTCCAAGCCCGCAGGTAGGCCACGAGGACGGATCGACGAGCAGCCCGGAGAAGAAGCTGCCTCACCGACCAGGTAGGGACCTAGAAATAAAGTTGAGACCTACCCCCCCACATTAAAAAGTCCATATCCCCAACAAACGAAAAACAGGACTCACTAAAAACTATAAAAAAAACGAATTAAAACGGACGGCTGCTGGCTAGCAGCCGTTCACCAAGATGGCTCCTCCATATGCATTGGATGGCTCCTCCAGATGGAATATGGCTGAAGGGTTCTCCCAAATTCTCTGCCTATTCTGTAATGATATGGCATAACATTGCACAAAGATAAGCTGAAAGTCAGTGTAAGGGGTGTAAAAAAGGCTTACAGAAAGAGTGATGGGTGCACCTGAAAGTTGAAGAGATGTGTTGGTGCAGATATAAAGAGGTTCATTGGGAGAATTAGATAAATATAATCATCAGGCCACAAATGAGTGTCTCGCTGCATCTAGCATCGAAATGTAGATGGACATTCCACTCCAGTACTGAGGCCCACCACATTATCGGGATTGTATGAGATGTTAAACCACTTTCGGGTGGACGTGAAAAATCTTATGGCAAAATTTCAAAGACTACGGTCACTAGCTCAAGTGTCCTCATCAATATTTATCTGTAAATTATCAATGCTGTAAACAAGCTATGCGTTCATGATACCTTTACCATTTGTGGGATCTATCAGTGTTCAGATTGGCTGCTGAACTACATATATTGTAACTGGAACTACATTTTATTACGACATCATTGAACACAGTGCATTAGGAAATTTAAATCATATAAATGATATATAAATGCAAGTTATTTAAATATTATTTTTGCTCATACTGCATCAATGTAATTTTGAATTTAATATTGCAGTTAGTAAAATAATGACAGGTAATTTGAATTACCTCTGGCTCTTTCAAACTGCATTAATCATTGCTACATGTTCAATGCATTTTGAATTGCATATAAAAGACTGATGGTATATATTTATAAACAAATTGATGGTATGTTGGGAACCAGATTACCACCTAAAGCCTACTGGTAATAACTAATACCTTGGAGGTCAGGCAGCATCTGTTGAAGGAAATGGACAAACGGTGTTTTGTGCCAGGACCCTTGTTAATCAAAACTATTTGATATTTCCTTATAGTAATTTCTCAGAATAATGATAAATCAAATTCATTGCAGTAAATTGCAAGAATTCTCTTGCAAATTATTTTAACCAATCTTGCAAGGAATTGCCTTCAAGCAGTCCCTTGAGATTGAGGGTGTCTGCTTCCACTCTGATTGTGTGGTTTCTGAGGTAGCTGATGCAAATTGTTGACTGCATATTCTTCCACAGACAGGGTAACAGGAGGCTAAAGGGACCTGGATGGGTAGTTTGTGTGTTGATGGCCCCTTCCACCATTTACACAGGTTTCTGTGCATGCCCGATGTATGGCCTTAACATTCTCAATGCCAATCTGAATACTTTTACTCCATTTCAAGCCGTCATAGACAGCACATTCCTTAGAGTCAGTTGAGATATCATACTTTCAAGGGACCTTTACCCATTTCCTTGAAATTCCTTTCTCTGTCCACCTGATAATGTCCTCCTGCAACAGAGGATTACTGTCTGTTTCAGGAGCCTGTATCAGGAATGTGAATGAAATGGGCTGCCCAACCTGTCTGACTGAGAGTGACCACGCCTTCAATATTCAGGCTGGAGCTGCATTAATTTACATCATCAACTACTTCTGATAATGAAATATAATGTGGGTACAGTCATTGGTGACATTGGTTGTGCCAAAACAAGTAACATGAAAATTAACGACAAAACATGGTGTGAGATGACCCAAGCTCCTCTGGGAAAACTGGTTAATAACAACTGGAACAATGTGTGGATTGTGAAGTATTCAAGTGGATTGTGAAGGGTTTTTCATTCTGGAACAGCAATTAGAAAGGAAGACAGTAGGTTGGTTAGCAGGAGGATTTCAGCACAATAGTAAAGGTGGCTTGATAAAATTATATAGAGCTCTGGTATGTCAGCATTTAGAATTTTGTGCCAAGGTCTGAACTTCCTACCTAAGAAAGGATATACTTGCAATCATCGGGGGTGAAACAAAGCTTCAGCAGACTGATTGCTGCAGTTGGAGGGAGCATGGGGTGTCTGATTTTGCTATGATAAGAATAAAACAAATTGTGCTATTTAGAGTTCAGGAGAATAAGAGGTGATTGCATTGAAACGTAGAAAGGTGTAAAAGGGGTTGACAGACTAGATGCTTTTAAATGTTGTAATTGTGCCTGCTGCTACCACTATGTTTTGCAGCTTGTTCCATATACCCAGCTGTGTGATGATGCTTCCCCCAGATGAGGTGCCTAGAAGGTGGCATCACAGGAATAGGCCATGCAGGATTGAGATCATCAGAGGGTAGAGAATCTTTGGAATCCTTTATGCTGCAGATGCTCAGTCGCTGTGTATATTCAAGGGAGATGTCGATAGATTTTTTGATATTAAGGCATTCAAGAGCCAAGAGGCTAGTGCTTTAATGTTCTCTATTTACATTCTGGCATTTAATAATATAGAACGCACCAGGTATGCACTTTCACCTCCACTAACACCTCACATACTCATAATTTTGAGTGTTGTGTGAGTAATCTGCATAATCTGCAGGCCACTCATGAAAATAAACAGTTTTTCATTTTAAAGAGCATCTCACTAAGCACACATTAGGTCAGTAAGAGTAATCTGATGCAGGTAGATTCCCTCTTAACTTATTTACTCTTTGGACACCCTGTGCACCACCTCTGTAAGACAGCAAACTCAGACTCAAGCATACAACTATACCTCAATCGTTTTTACCCCATGTAGCAATCTGCCTCTTGAACCAGACTACCTCCACCCCACCCATATCCACCACCCAATCTCCACCGCAGATCCTCAGGCTTGACTAGAAGTGCACTATTGAGTACTGACCAGCAATCTACAAATGACTCCCAACTCACAACCTCTAATTAGACCAACAACTCTTCAATGAACACCCAAACCATCCCCTCTCCCCTTCACTCTGGCAGCTGAATCTCCTCCCTATTAACAACCACTATTAACCCGCCCTGGTTCCACTACTTACCTGCCCAACTTCCACCAACTGTGACTCCTCACACTCCTGCATAGTGCACCCGCCCGCTGCAGATTTATCTAAGTTCCTCCATGTACCACCCCTCTGCAGCTGTATAGGAGATTGGTGCGATCGCACATGGAGTATTAGGTGTAGTTCTGATCCCATACCATAACACAGGTTGCTGGTCAGTACTCAATGGTGCACTTATAGTCAAGCATGTACAAGCAACATTTATGAAGAGAGACTGAAGAAGGCTGAATGGTGACCTAATACAGGTTTATAAAATCATGAGTGACATAAATATGATGGTCATATCCTTTATCCTGGGGATTGTGGTTGCAATCTTTAGAGGCCATAGGTTTAGGGTGAGAAGGGACAGATTTAAAGGGGACCTGAGGAGCAGGTTTTTCACACAGAGCGTGGTGGGTACATGGAACAAGCTGCCAAACAAAGCAGTAGAGGCGGGCACAATTACAACATTTAAAAGATATTTGGACAGGTTCATAGTTAGGAAAGGTTTCGGAGAGGCATGGGCTAAATGTAGGGTAACGGAACTAGCTCAGGTATGCGTCTTAGTTGGCATGGAAGTGTTGGACTGAAGCTCCTGTTTCCGTTCTGTATAAATTCATGACTCTCTCTTGCACTTGGGGAATGCATGGAGGAAAGATATTGTGTGTGCCATCAAATTGTCTAATGGCAGTCCTACAACAAACATCCAGCAACCACTGTTAAACTTGCCTTTGCCAAGGCTGACCAAATTACAGGACAAGCAGTTTTAAGCCACTTATATCAATTGTACTAATCCTCTCCTCTAATACATGTCCTCTGGACAATTTTGTTCATATGACATTTAAAAGTTGGATGCCATTGAACATTCTTAATATTCAATGCTAAGAGTCACTGGCTGAAAATGAATCACAAGTCCTTGAAAGCCATGAATGCTGGTATTTTATGCTAATAACGTATGCAAATGTATTTTGCATATAAATATATAATTATTCACTGCAGGATTTTCTTCAGGTCTTCCTTAGCTTGATTGCTTTTAATGTCAGCTTGTCAAATAATGTGCTATAAACTGCCAACATGAATCTTTTTGTGTAGGTTTGTGCTAACATTTACAATCTGCATTCA